>NC_057796.1:477123700-477141079 GCF_018294505.1 Triticum aestivum
TTGTGTCCATGACATGTGGGCCCAACAGGTGGCTGGCCCACATGTCAGTGACCCAAAGGCAGTTGCCTTTAAGGCACCGAAGCAGCGTCCACCCCGACACGACCCTGGTCTGCCTGGTGCGCCTATATTTGAGAATGCAAACGAATCTTCTTTCATTTGCAAACGAATCTGTATGTATTACCATGCCCGTGTTTTCCTTGCAATAATTAGTCATTCGAAATGAGATACTCCATACGTTCACTTTTGTAAGTCGTTTCAGACAACTTAAAATGAACTGTTTGCACATTGTCTGAAATGTCTTCAAGGTCTTATAAAAGTGAACAGAGGGAGTACTATAAATTTATTAATGAGGAGTTATTTGAAAAAAATCGAAACGGTACCCACGCTAACGTGGATTAGAGTGTGTGTCACATAATTAGTTATTTGAATTAGAGTGTGTGTCACGTAGTTAGTTATTTGAATTAGAGTGTGTGTCACGTAGCGATCTCCAATTCTAACGTGGATTTCGCATTTCACTGTATCCATGCTACTTTTTTAATACAAATTCATATGTATATGATGAACACCATGGTAGTGAGAAAACTTTTGGATGGATTCAAACATATGACCTACAAAAGAGCACAACAAACTGAGTCAATGTCAACTTTTCAAAACTTAGTATGGCACGAATTCGAAATAATTACCCGTATGCTTGGTCCTCGGTTCAAATCTTACAATGTACACCGAATTGAAACATCGATATTAAGTCTCGTACTATGTACATTCAAATGTTGTTTTTAGCCCCCCCCCCCGCACAAATGCACGCTACATACTTCCTGTATCGGTCAATCTTCCTCTCCTAACCACCTTAGGAAGCTATCGGTTTCCAACACACGTTCATTCTTTCTCTCCATGTTTCGATCTCTAAGTCTCTCAACTACACAACCCCTTTTTCCACTCTGTTACCAAATGTATTTACCTCACACACCCGCCATTGCACCCCATGCCGAGCTCTCTCTCTGTCCCCCCTCTCCCTCTCACCCTCTCGCGCTAAATACATGCATTGCCTATCTAGCCCCCCAACCTCTCGTGCGCACGCACGCACGTTGTATATCTAGGTCACTCCCTCGAGACTGTCTCACTCTTTCTTCCGCACGGCGGGCCACACTCGCTCAAGCTCGCTCTCTTTATCTGAGTCTCGTTTAACTTCGTTTTCTTTCACACACAAATGATATATCTCCCTGTTCGGGCCTCGATCGACACACTCTATACACTCTCACGCAGATTGTCTATCTAGGTCAGTCCATCCAAGCCGCCGCCACTCATTCGACCTCATGGTGGGCCACGCTCACTCAATCTCTCTCTCTCTCTCTCTCTCTCCCTCTCTCTCTCTCCGTATGTCTCGATTGACCTCGCTCTTTCTCAGACAAAAATGATATATCACCATGTTTGAGCCCAATTCGACCTATTCACATTGTATACTCTCTCATGCACATCGTCTATCTAGGTCACTCTCTCCAACCCGTCTCACTCTATCGATCGCACGACGACCCTATGTGATCGGTTGACCTTGCTTCCTCCCACGCACAAAATATATCTACACGTCTGTGACTGGATCATCTCTCAAGCTCTATCTTACAGCCCTCACCCTTGCCAAAAAGCTCAATCGGACAATATCTCTCCAGAGCATATATATTTGTTCAATGAATGTCGGACCACACTCACTTTGTCTCTCTATCTATATGTCTCTCGATTGACCTCGCTTTCTCACACCGTATCTTCCACGCGTTGAAGCTACTACCTCTCCATCCCTCGCAAAGCCGGAGCTATTTACATTGCGAGGGGCACTCCAACCTTGGATTAATTTGTGTAGGCATTTATTCCGGTCGGTTTAGATTATATTTTCGTAGCATTCGCCCACAACTACTCCAAACACCGTTGCAACCCACGCAACTCCCCTAGTTGATTTCCCTCTGGCTCGGTCGTCGCTCTCTCGCACGTCCTTTCTCGCCTTCAACGTTGCACCATGGTATTATTGAAAAAACTATGTTGTTCTCTTTAATTATTATAAATAAGCTACAAAACTACACACCGATAGTCCACTTGGAATGGAACAAATTTCGACCCACAAATTAAAGTGCTACAAACTACACACCGAGGGGCCCACATGTCATGAAACAAATTTGGACCCATACACAAATTAAAAAATAAAGGACGAGGATCGAACATGCGACCGGGCCTTCAAGCCGCACGTCAATAGGCAACATACGTAGAATAGCAATGTTTGTTGTACCCCCTTTGTTCACATAATGTTTTTATATTACCACAGCCTAATTAATGCATAACATGTAATAATATTTTTAGTACTATTCGCCTTCACTTACTGGTGGGTTCCATGTGTGCTCTCTTTCTCTCCTCCCCTTCTGCGTTTGGCGCACGGGCAAACAGGAAGAACTCGCGGGCGATGTTGCCGTTGACCATATCTGGACGCGTTCACAAGTCACGGCACCAGTTTCACATACTAGCAGCACTAGTCAGTGTGTACGTGCAATGCACGTTAATTTGGAAGTATATTAAGTGCATGCGGATATTAACTACTAGGATATTATTTGCGTGTTGTCATGTGATTAGCACTATTTTTGGCATGAAATTAACTGCACGCTAAATGTGTTGAGCGCTCGACATTGAAGCAGTCTAGGTGTTGGATGACAAGGAATACATGTGGCTTGATGACGTTTTATATTTAATTTGATACGGCTCTAGCAGAACATTCAATCGATCAAACCATACATTTCGTTCAGTCTGACTCCGACTTTCAATTATACGACGATCGATATAAAATAAACGGAAATGATAAACGTTCGGATTTTATGCATGGCAATCCGAACGTTTTTCTTGGCAAATTTAGATTACGCGGCAGCGGCGGGGGCGTCTCGCGGTGGGAAGCGGCTCCTCTGCCATGCTCTGTGTGTCGTCGGGCCACTGACCGACGGCGACAGCGGCGTCTTGCGCCATTGTTGGCGTACTCCTGGACGTTGGCCTAGCTTCAAGGAAGGCCAAAATGTTCTGGACTTTGGAGCGAGTCAACTGGCGGGAGGAGGCGACTGGCGTTGGTGCAAGGAAGCGGTCGACGGCGGCCATCCATGCCGCTGAGGGGGGCACTGGCACCCGCGCGGGGACATGCGCTGTCAACGGCGCGGCGGAGACATTCATGTGCACAGGCACCGGCACGGGCGCGCACGTCAGTGCACGCGCAGGCGCATGCGCTGGCAGGTGCACGGGCACCGGCACGGGCGTGCCCGTCAGTGCACGCGCAGGCGCATGCGCTGGCAGGTGCACAGGCGCGTGAAAGTCGGCTGGGACCTCGTGGAACCCCGTGGGATCAAGCTCGGCGACAATGTGCGGCTCCCAGCCCATCAATGCCACGGGGATGGGTGCTGGCGCAGTTGGGGCGACGGGAGCCAGAACAGGAGCGGGGACAGGCGCGGCGTCTTCCCGCAAGGCCAGTTCAAGCTCGTCCCAAAGCGCCTTATGTTCTTGAGACTCCGGCTGGGTGTCTTCCTCAGGAAACTGGAACACTAAGGGCAGACCATCGTGATGCGGCATGGCGTACGTTTAGGTCAGGCTAGTTGGAGGTAGACGACAGGAGAATCGGAGAGGAAGAGAGAGGATTGTAGTGATACCGGGTAGTGCGGGGTTGATTTTAAACTGCGGCGCCGGCGACATTAAAAGTGGGAGCAGTTCGGACGACGATGGGCGGCGGAGCCTGGTCAAAGGGCTCGCCTCCCGGTGAGCCTGCACAGCGGTCTGCTCGCACGCCTCCCTGACAGCCGACGCAGCGGTTTGCTCGCACGCCTCCCGTCGACTCACACGCTTGCTCGGACGGCACCTGCCGATGAGAAGCGGGGACTCGTGGCGGCACGTAAACGCCCACGGTTTCAATAGTGAAAACGTTCGCCTTAACGTGACAGGTCTTTGTTCCAAAATACCTTGGCTCTTCATTTGTGCAACTTGTCATAAGCAGCTTGTCTCAAATTGAAGAAAAAACTTATGAAGTATTATTTGTGCCATATCACGTGACCATGCTTAGTTTCAAGAATTTATGCTCACTTTTGGATTTTCTGAAATTTAAGATCCAGGATTCGAAACAATATCATAACCTGCATCATGCAATAAATTTTCAAGCCGTACATCTGTCCTGTTGTATTTCTTAAGAAAGGATTTGGTCAAACATTTTGCTTAGTTAGACTTCAGACAAGTTATATATGCAGAGTAAAAGGATAATCCCTCCGTACCAGTGCATTGCCTGATATATTAACTCAAGTACTAGGCACGAACAAACAGGCTCAATTCTGTGCTCATCCTGGTGTAGTAGTAGTAGTAGTACTAGGCAATGCAGTTGATGGGTGACCTTGACGAGCGGCGACCGAGGGAATTGAACCGTGCTCGGCACGGTAGGTAATGTTGTCTAGTTACTAAAGCATCCCTCCGTTGTTCATCGGTAGTCATTATGGACCGGGGACATGAGGGGAATTTCCTAGGGCTGGAATTCTGGCCGCCAGATATTTCGACTTGAAACGCTGAGGCTCGACTGGTTGGGGTTGCCTAATGTGCGTACCACGCACGCCACCGAAGGACACGAGCCCGGTTTTTTTAGGATCAACATGAGCCAAGGTCTGGCTGGTACGCCGTTGGGTCCTACCATTCGAGAATACGAAAGGAGCCTTTTAAATTGCCGAACGAATCTATGTGTATTACAATACCCGTATTTTCCTTGCAAATACCAATCTCAACGTGGTAATTGATTTATGACGAGTTGTTGAATTAGAGTGAGTTTGTGATATAGTGATCTCAATGTGGATTTCACATTTCATGGTATCCCTAGTAAGTTTTCCAATGCAAATTCAAATTTAAAAGATGAACAATATGGAGGTGAGAAAACTTTGTATGTATCAAGCATATGACCACACACACACACACAGAGACACACACGCACGAACACAACAACAATCCAATAAGTATAGTGCATCTATTTTTCCAAACCATGCATGTATGACACGAATTCAAAAATACTCCTTCTATTCCTAAATATTAGTCTTTTAGAGAGTTCAACAAGTGACTACATATAGAGCAAAATGAGTGAATCTAGACTCTAAAATATGTCTATATACATCCGTATGTGCCAGTCCATTTGAAGCCTCTAAAAAGACTAATATTTAGGAACGAAGGGAGTAAAATGTAAGACATCCATGGTCCTCAGTTCAGTATTTAAAATGAACATGAAACTGAAACATGAATATTAAGTCTAGTACTACAGTACATGCAAATGTTGTGTTTAGGCGGAGCTATGATTGTCGGGGGTCAACCCCTCGACCTTAGATAAAATTGTGGAGCTCTATTTAGGGTTGTTTAGATTATATTTGTCCCCACCCTCCCAACCATCGATTGGTTGTGCACCCCCACCCCTCCTCCCTGGGAGAATATCATGTGCCCCCATACCTTAGATGCTATATGCCGATACGAGTTGCTTGGAGCTTGTAGATCTGAGATATAGCAGCTCACATGATGTGTCTTAATATTTTTGCAGGAAACCTTGATGAGTTTGAGAATTGCACACAATTTGTACAAAAACTACTTAGATGCCCTTTGATCCCATATCCAATGACCTCGAAGCTCGTATCACCGTAGCATCTAAGATGAAGGAGGACATCATATTCTCCTGTATGTAAGAATATCATGTGCTACCACACCTTAGATGCTTTGGTGATACAAGCTCTTCGGAGGCGTTGGATTTGTGACCCAACACCTCCTAGGTGGTTCGAATGGTTTTTTGCAGAAAAGCCCCAAAAGAGTTCGGCCACTGCTTACAAGCACAAAGACTGCTCAGATGCCATTGGATCTCAGATCAAACGACCTCCAAGCTCGTATCACCATAGCATCCAAGCTGCGACAGGACCTTATGTTTTCTCGCACGGGAGAGTATGAGGTGCTCCCACACCGTAGATTCTATGATGATACGAGTTCACTAAGATCTAACGGCCCACAGTAGGAGGTTTGAATGTTTTTGCAATATATGGCTGATAGAGTTTGGGAAATGCGCAGAAAGTACAAGTACTACGCATGTGCCATCTGATCACTGATCATACGACCTAGATGCTCATATCACCGTAGCGGGTAATTAAGCTACGGGGAGCACCTAATATGAGCACCGGGGAGCCGTTGGATCGAAGATGCAGCGGCACACACGAGGCCTGAATGTTTTATTTGCAAAAAAACCTTTGGAGAGTTTGGAAATTGCGCATAATTACAAAGACTACTCCCAAGCCATTGGATCTCACTTCCAACGGTGTAAAAACTCGTATCACCATAGTATCTAAGCTGCGGGGTGGATGTGATATTCTATGCCGCTGTCATTTTTGTTCGTAAACTTGCAAAATACGTGTAACTCGTGCCGTTACTTGTCTAACCGCGCAAAGTGTTTGTTCAAAAAAACCATCCTACACTGAAATATCGGAACAACACACGGGGGTCCCACTTGTCATTAATCAAATTTGGACCTAAAACTAACAAATCTGAAAGACGAGACTCGAACTGGCAACCTGGACTACAAAGCGTAAGTCGATAGCCTGAAAAAATGAACGGTTGTTGGCTTTGTCCCATAACTTGATTTTATACAGTACTTGCGTTGAGTAGAGTAGAGGGAGTGCCTCGTCAACACGTGCATGACCGTTGTCCCACTTACTGGTGGGTCCCAGGTCTGCAATCTCAATCTGTCTTCTCTCCATCGTCTAACCTTTGCACGGGCACAAATGAAGAGCGGCGCTAGCTTGCCGTGGTGTTATTACAACTAAAAAAAAGCTTGGAAAATAGAAGAATCGCCTAGAACAAGAGACGTTGTGGCTGGTCGAGACGGAGCTAACCACATCTATCCTCCGTGCCATGTTTGCATGATGAAGCTGTGTGGCTAGTGGGGTGTTTTTGACCGACTGGCTGGGTCCCGAGGTTGAACCATAGGTACTACATCTGATACAGTATATTTTTACACGCACATTTTTCCTCCGTGCCGAGACGTGGCACACCCTACCGGGTTTTGGGGTCCTCCCGGGTGGTGCACGCATATATTCTTCCTGACGTGGGACACCCTACCGCGCGTTTTCTGGGTCCTCCTCGGTCATAGCGCCGAAGCAAGTAAATGAGTCGTCAAATCACGAAAGACCACCTTTCCCGCCGAGTACATCAGTGAAGCACGGTGGCTAGCTAGTTGGGCTAGTTCAACCGATTAGCTAGGCCACCGCCACATTTGTTTTTTCACCCCTTTTTCTATCTACTTGCCGTAGGTAAATCTAAATATCCACCGCGGCGTTGCTCTAGTGTTTGGGTGCGGCAGGATTTTTAAATATTTTGATTGACGGGAGCAGGCGCGGCAGGATTTTTAATTTTTTGATTGACGGGAGCAGGCGCGGCAGCAATTAGTCACGATGACTCCGCCTGTAAAAACCCACTGCTCCCTGATGTGAGAAGTCGTCGACTGGTGTTTTACCGTGGTGAAAACCAAAAGATTCCCCGCTCCCTCCGCTTTCCCGTAGATTGCATTGCCTTTCAGCCGTTTCGCCCCCTTTGCTTCCTCTCCCCATTGCTTCTACCTGGTGCCATGGCGGCGCAGCAGATCACGGAGTCCGAGGTGAGGCGCCTGACACAGGAGCTCCATGCCAAGGATGCGGAGCTCAGGGCCAAGGACGTGGAGTTCCGTGATCTCAAGGAGGAGAGGAGTGCCATGCTCCTCCGTTATGTGCGGGAGTTCATGGAGCTTCATAAGCGGCACGCGTCTACCACAAAGATGCTCGAGGCGTCGGCGGTGTTGCTGCAGAAAGCGGGAGATGCGATAGGCCGTCAGGGGAGCCGACTGGAGCGCGAGCGGGCCGATCGTGACGAGGTCCAGGATCGCCTCAGCCACTTGGTGAACCAAGTTGCCACGCACGTGTTACGGCTGCGCGATGCCGGCCGTCGGGCTAAACCCGTTCGACCACCCGGTCGACTTCAACGAGCTGCGGCTTCCTGACCTGGTCTCCTTCTTCACCTATATCTCCGAGGAGCTGAGCCGTCTCCGCGCGATGGTGGGGGCTGAGCTGGGCAAGGAGGGGTTGCGGGCTGCCGTCGCCGTTGCCGGGTGAATCCTTTCAGGGCTCCGTCACCGGAATCCATTCATGCCATTGGACGCCGTCTTTGACGAGCTGGCTCCCGTCGACCGGGAGCAGGCTCTACGGGCGGTTGCATCCTGCATCACCAACGTCGTGCGCCTCGAGAAGCAGAGGGACTTCGGTGGTGTTTAGGTGCCCTCTGCATGGGCATGTCCATGTCTCGGCGCAACATGACCGTTGGATCAAACTCAGACGATGCAGATCAGTCACTGTAGCACAAAGCGTGTGGGTGTGTTTGGTTGCATTCTCATCTCAATATAGTTGTTTCCTCTTCGTGTATTTTTGTCAACCTACTAGTGTGGACTCATGCACCCTTCATGCACTCTGCCAAACACCCAAAAGTGGGTCGAGAAGGGAACTTTTGCTCCCATCCCGTGCACCCTTCATACACCCTGCCTAACACTATTCGTGCTTCATATGGTTCATGTTTCGTGGAGTACTGTAGCACCGTACTCTCCGTGCGCTGTGGACCTAGTTCTGTTAACATTGATCTCACCGTTCATTCTCGACCGGACAGTCAAAAAAGCGGTACTATGTTACATATAGGAGTAGTTGACATGCGCACAACATCATTTGTTATCGTCATATCTTACTACAACAAGATTGTGTAGTACTGACGTATGAACCACTGCACATGCCTAGTAGTAGGAGCACTGTGTATGTTCAAGTGGCTGCCGTGTTTCGCACTCCTCCGTCGTAAGAGTGGAAACGCTTGCTGTAATCATTTTTTCTTCTTCAGAAAAACAGTGGGCACGCTCTACCGTGCGGATCCTCCTCCAGCCATGCACTAAATTACTCACTTTTGCCGACGTGTGGGACAACCAGCACCTGGGTCCACCAGCCATGCACTAAATTACTCCGTAGTAGAGTGACGGTAGACTAGCCCGATCGAACCGCCGCAGTAATGCCCAATGAGCCGTCAAATCACAAAACCCCCTCCTTTCCAGCAGTAAGTTGGACGGACGAAGCAACCATCATTTCACTCTTCTCTCTCAGCTTCCTCTCTTGGATGGACGCCAGAGCACCGGCCGACGTGATGTCTATGGCTCTGGCCAAAACCGTCGAGGCTCATGGTACGAAGAAGCGCAAGCACCCCGCCAAGACTACCGCAGACAAGCTCAAAGCCATCGCCCTGTCCAAGCCCCCTCTCCGGGATCCCTCCTTAAGCAAGTCCAGGTAATGTCTCTTGTTGACGATCTTTTTCTCGATCTTGATCGTGTTTTTTCATCTAACACGCAGTACTAGTACTGGTAGTACAACTTTCTGGGTGATCTTGCATGTGATTTTAGTGTGCCAAATGATGGTTCTAAATTCCTCTTTTGACCAAAACATGCGAGAGGTTGACACTGATTTCTTATAGATTACTTTCAACTACTCCCTCTGTCCCAAATTTCTTGTCTTAGATTTGTCTAGATACGGATGTATGTAATACTAAAATGTGACTTGATACATCCGCATCTAGACAAATCTAAGACAAGAATTTTGGGATGGAGGGAGTACTTTATGAACATCAATGCTACCTTTTAAGAGGGTATATTTGCCTCAGTAACTTGTGTTATGGATATTGCATGTAATCCCTCTGCTCTCATGCCTTTGAAGACATGTTCTAGTGTCTTTGTTCACTCATTTTTGTGCGTATATGTAGTCATATATGGAGTATAATATCGAAAATCATCTTATATTTCTGAACGGAGGTAGTAATAAAATATGGTTTCTGTTTGAATTAGAACCAGGTCCGCGGTGGAGATGAAGTTCTCAAAGTCATGCCGTGTGAACTGGAAGACCTGATGATGAGTTCTACTGCTGAACTATCTAGCTGCTGTGTCCTTGTCGCCACGTGTCCTGAACTAGTGTTTTCCTGTAGCATTGTTGTCAGGCGTGTTCTCGAGGCTGTACTTGACCACAACAATTTCCTGGCTGTGCCTTCGATTACGAAGGGTGTGGTTCTTGTAAAGCTTCCCAACAAATCTGATGCGGAATGTCTTCATCATCATGTTTATGAGTGGAAAGACCACTCTGTTAGGTTCTCCAAGGTTGATAAGATGGTGATGGTGCATGTAGACATCTCACACGAAGTCCATGGCCTAGTCAGTTATGCGGGGTTCATCCTGTAGGTCGGTGGCAAGAAATAGTCTGCAGAGTTTTGTTAGTGCAACTTTGCTTGTCTGTAGTAAGTACTATTGTTCAGTACTTGATTTGTGTTTGTGAACCCTGTATTGTTTATTAGTACTGCCGCTTTTGGTGTGTGAACGGTCTATGTTAATGTCTATGTTAATGTCTGTCCACTCAATTCAGTCTGTATATTTTGAAGTATCCAGATCATATTTTTTGTGAGGACGGTTTATCAATTATGGTTACACTCCAATATCTGTATGCATTGCAGGGTTTATCGCACCCACCAGGATTTCCAGTCCCATGGATGTTCGGTCCATACGATTTGTCACGACCTTTGGACTGTCCTGCTTGTGGGAGTAGGCGGGGCCCTTGCATGCCACGCGTAGTTGGACGATCAATCTTCTGTTTAGTACTTCAACATAGTGATTTCCTGGTAAGGATTCACTCGTGTCACATCAAGTAAATCTTATTGATTTACTGTCTAAATCTTATTGATTTAATGTCATGTTCTCTTTCTTTTCCTGCAATTTTACGATGCAGGTTTTGCCATGTGGCATTCATCACAGAATAAACCGTTTGGTTTGCTCTACAATGGCTATTTTTGCAGGTTTCACTTCTTATGTCGTGTCAGTAACGAAGGCACTGTCCATCACTTATATTACTGGAAAAAATTGGATCAGTCTGTTGTCTGAGTACAAGCTGAATCCCTATGATGAACTGCAGTTTGGTTTAACAAAAATGCCACAATTAGTCCTTCTCGCGTTTAAAAGAAATGAAGAAAAAAACGGGATCACGGTCACGGATCCTAGTCAAGTTAGAAAGCTGATCATAGCAGACCAGACACGATCGCCGCTGTCTCGCACAGATCGAGCACGAGCAGTTGCTCTAGCACTGACAGCGGTAGCAGCTCAGTCTGATCCAGCTGAGGATTGGGCACCGACCGCGTCAGCGGATCAGTCTGATCTACCGGAGGACCGGGCATCGACACAGGCACCTGCTCTGACACCGGCACCAGCTCTACAAGGAGCACCATCTCCGGCAGCAGCAGCGGCTTCGGCACCTGCACCGACACTTGCACTTACATCTGCTCCGGCCCGTGCAGTTGCACCGGCAACAGACTGGGCTGCAGTTCGCACTTCATATACCAAAGTCCTTACAAAAACCGACATGTCCACCTTCTTGGTAAGCATTGGCCGCCCAAGTGCTTCGTTCTTTTTTCTTTCCATGTTGTTTCACATGATTCACTGTGTTGATCTAACTATTTGGGTATGTCTTCTTGTTTGCAAACAGAGAATTCCTAGAGCAACGAGGGAGTCGTTCAACAATCCGGGCGACCGCGACCAAGTTTCTCTTACCATGCACAGCCTTGGTGTGAATGAACCTGCTCAATATACCGTAAGTACAAAGGATGGTCGCATGATGATTGATGCTAAAGGATGGTCAAGGTTCAAATCTAAATCATATCTTGCGGTAGGGGATGTGTCAAAATCGAACTTTCTCGGCAAGCAGAGCTGGTCGAAATCAACTTTGAAATTCTTCAGTAGCAGCACACAACTGCCGAACTGATCTATCCTCCGAGAGATTTTGATGTAATAATCTGGCATGGTGAAACAAGTGTCCTGTGTGTATAAGTAGTACGACAGTATTATTTATCACATGGTATATTGTTGATAGAATTGCAACTCTGATTGCTGGTTAGGAACTGTCGTTCGATTTCATTCCAATAGCTGTCGTGCTTTATTCAATTTTGTGTATTCGCCTTGCGACAGCATCTAAAACCAGCGTCGTACCGATCGCTTGCAATATGAAAAGCGCAGAGGTAGAACACATGGGCCCCCAAACATGCAGGGTCGGCCTGCGGCCCAAAGTCCAGAACCGTGAGCCTATCTGAGTATTATATTCTCAGTTGAACCCCCATAAAAAAGCTGAACCCCCATAATGCCCGTGCGTTGCAGAGGGAGTATATTTGTCGGCAAGGTGAGCCTGTGATATAAAAGATTTGTATATTTCTTTACAGAGGGAGTATCTCTTTGTCAAAATATATATTTATGTGTAACTAGTTACTCCTGTCTTTCTACTTCCTTTCACTGATATGTGGGGCAACCGGCAACGGGGTCCACATGCCATATGCACAAATTAGAGTGCACAACTTCACGGTAGACACACCCCGGTCGTAGCGCCGCAGTAATGCCCAATGAGCCGTCAAATCACAACCCCCCTTTCCAGCTTTAGCAGTAAGCTGGACGGACGAAGCGGCAATATTTCACTGGGCCTGAATCCCCTTCTCCCTCGTCTGCTTATTCAGAGAAAACCCCCTCTCGGCGATTGCATAGGGTTTTCTTATGGAGAACCAGGTACGAATTCTTCATCCATCCCCGATAAATCCAAGTCCTTGGTCGCAGGTAATCCTAGGATGGCAGCCGCCGCCGTTGATGCATTTTTCTTCCTACTGAATCTAGTGTATTTCATTTGCAGTGCCCAAAGTGCGAGTACCCTACAGGTTTCTGCGCCCTCGGCGAGACGCCACACTTGTTCCTTCTCATCCTAACACAGCATTTTGAAACGCGCACAGTATGTTCCTAGAATCCTCTTTTCTATCCGGGAGGGTGGGGTTTTTTTGAACATGCTGTGTTCTCATATTATTTTTCCTGCAGTGTATTATTTGCTCTCCCAGAACACATGTACTCAAGATGCTCGGCCTTGCCATAACTGAATACACTAGTTTAATGGTCACAGTGAAGACAAGCCATGGATATAAGTTCCGAGTTGGGTTCATGAACCAAGAAGATCGCTGCTTTTTTTATGGCCGAACTTGGATAAACTTTCTCAAGTGTTACGGACTGAAAGTTGGCGCACGAATGTTGATGGAAATAGCAGAACCTGGTCTCATCTTCACTGCGATCTTCCACCCCGACGTCGTTCCAATTGTTTATCCATGTTAGTTTTGTATCTGGTTCTTGCTTGTTGCCTCAATTACTTCTTAATCCACCTATTCTGTCTAACTAATCACAATTTAACTTTAGAAGTAGCAACGAATCTCTCACGAAGATGCTACTTCTAACTAATATTTTCTTATAATTGGTGGCACGTGTAGGTTTTTTCAGAGTTAAGCAGTCTGCTCGTTTGTTACTCTGTAATAACTCGGCTGTTACTAATGGCACTGAAGTTGACTGGATCGACATCCACAAGTTCCTACACTTTATTGATCGTCTTGAGGTCCTTGTGGGGCGTTTCAATGGTGGAAGGCCACGTGGGATATGTGTGCCACTGCTACACTCGTTGAACGGGTCCAACTGTGTCGAGAAACTTATGGTACGAGCTGTTTTCTGTTATATATGTTGTTCATAAACTATTGCTTATACACAGTTTTACAGCTGTGATCTTCTTGAAACAGGAACTGCCGAGTTCTATTGTTCCTATACAGATGCCTGACCATGGTCGGGTCAGACTTGCGCTTGGTCACAACATGATGTTTATGTCGACCTACTCAATTCCCCTTGGAGGTGAAAAGATACTTATTCATGGGTGGTCTCAAATAATGAAGGCCCGTCCATCTTGGAGAATAGGACAGAAGATTATGTTCATGCTTTTCCATGGCTCTAAAGCGAATATCCTGTTTATTGACCACGTTGCGAGATGAAGCCGCTTTCAGAAGGTTGTGGATGCGCGGGGTGGCGCCTGCGCCTTGTCCTGGGGCTTGGCGGCCTCACCCTTGGTTAACTGTAGGCAAAGTAGCACTGTTTGAGGCGTGCTTTGTACGGTTGAACCTGTATAAGTACTCATACTGCTTTCAGCTTTGGTTGTTAAGTGCCCCTGCTAGTTTTAGTTAAGGTTGTTAAGTACTCCTGCTGCTTTTACAGTCTGTCATGTTTCTTCAGTCCTCTCTTTTTCCAGCCGCCAAAACCAAACCAGCGCCGGCGGGGTCGCCTGCTTCCGCCTCCCATGGCTGGCTGCGCCTCAGCACACGCATCGCCGCCCCACCATCTCCTAAATCGTTAACGCCGACGTCCTCCGCGCGCTTTGGTGCGCTCGCCGCGGCGCCGCCCTCTCGCGTTGTCAACATGGTCAACGAACAACAGGAATCGGCAGAAGTACGTGGAGAGGATGACAGTAGGGGCCCACCACGTCAGCGTATGGAAAAATAAAATGCTTCCTCCTAGTGTTTTCCTGACATCTGGGACCCACGACATTGTGAGCGTATATAGTCAATAGACAAGAGAACAGCACAAGATCGGCTGACACCTGGGACGTAGCTACTCGAGCAGTATTTTTTGTTGGGTATTGTTGAGACAGAGCAGGGTTTGAACTGGGCTGTGGCCCGTCTAGCCCAGGCTTATATTTTATGTTCACCATGTGACCAGCCCAGCTATTTTTTCTTTGTGAAAATGTGCCCAGTTTATTTTTTCTGAAGAATACCCAATCCAGGCCTACTTATTTTTCTATGCCCTGATGGGCTGCAACTCTTTCAAGACGCCTGCAAATCTTGAAAGTAATATGAAATGGGTTGTAGATATAAAAACAGATGACAAATTGGCAATTACTTTATAATTTCTAAAAAAATTCACATTTTCAGATTCCTATTTCACTGGGCATTAACCTAATTTAAATATATCTTCAAAGTACTTTAAATCTTTAAATCTGGCTCGACATTTCGGTATTAAAAATAGTTTGAAACCCACAGAAATATGCGAAATTGGCCCTGGCCAACCAAAAAAAATGACTGCAATAAATTGCATAAGAAGTTGCCATGAGCTATATATAAATTATTAAAAAAAGAGGGAGTGGTCTGACTTGTGGGCCTGTTTAGTTGGCGCGTATGCAAGATTTTTTTAGTTATTATATACGTCAACAAACGATTCTAGCAGGCGTAACCGTTGGATGTCAATCCAACGGCCGTCGTGTTTCTTCAATCTCTGATCTTCTTTCTCCAGCCACCAAAGCAACGCCGGCGGGACCACCTACTCCCGCCTCCCGTGGCCGGCTGTGCTGCCGCGCAGGCCTCAGCGCCCCCTACTACTCCCACCGCTGGCCAGGGCATCCCTCTACTCACCCACACCCCCTGTTATTCTGCGGCGACGGCAGCCTCACACCGCAGCCGAACCGGTGAACCCTCGTACTCCTCTCCGCGCGGGCTTCCACTGCCGCGTCTTCCCCGGCTCCGCGTCGTCCCCTTCCTAGGCCTCGTCGTCGTCCACCGCCGTGGTGCTCTCGGCGCGGCGTGGTCAATGTGGTCAATGACCGACTTCCATCGGAAGAGTACTATACGTGGAGAGGCTGACAGCTAGGTCCACGGCAGCCGCAAGGAAGTGCCTCCTTATTACGCGGAAAATAATTATTTCTCCACCTGACAGCAGGGACCCACCGAACGGGCCACCAGTATTTCGCGAAAAAAAGTTTCCCCCTGACTGCTGGGACCCACAGGACGAGCCACCGTATTTCGTGACAAAAACGTTCCCCCTGCTGTCAGCTCGGACCCATCGGAAGTGCCTCCTTATTACGCACAAAAAAATGAATACCCCCTGCTAGCTGGGACCCACCTTGGTGGGAGGCTGACTTGTGGGCCTACTAAGTTGACTGGGACGGAGGCCTTTGTCAACTTTAGTCAATATATGAACGATTCTAGCTCCAGTGACCGTACGATGTCCATCCAACGGCCGTAGTGCTTCTTCAACCTCTGGTCTTCTTGCTCCAGCCGCCCAAAGCAGCGCCGGTCGTGCCGCCTGCTCCTACCGCCCGTGGCCGGCTGTGATGCCGCGGAGGCCTCACCGCCCCCCTACTACTCCCACCGCTGACCAGGCCATCCCTCTACGCACCCACACCCCCTGTTATTCTGCGGCGACGGCAGCCTCACACCGCAGCCGAACGAGTGAACCCTCATACTCCTCTACGCGTGGGCATCCACTGCCGCGTCTTCCCCGGCTCCGCGTCGTCCCCTTCCTAGGCCTCGCCGTCGTCCACTGCCCTGGTGCTCTCGGCGCGGCGTGGTCAACGTGGTCAAGGAATGGCTTCCATCGGACGTGGACTGTACGTGGAGAGGCTGACAGCTGGGTCCACGGCCGCAGCAAGGAAGTGCCTCCTTATTACGCGCAAAATAATTATTCTTCCACGTGACAGCAGGGACCCACCGGACGGGCCACTGTATTTCGCGAAAAAAACGTTTCCCCTGACTGCTGGGACCCACCAGCTACATCTTCGCACGCAAGGAAGTGCGTCCAAAAAAATGATTCACCCCCTGACTGCTGGGACCCACCAGCTACATCTTCGCACGCAAGGAAGTGCGTCCGAAAAAACAATTCGCCCCCCTGACTACTGGGACCCACCAGCTACATCTTCGCATGCAAGGAAGTGCGTCCGGGCAAAAAAACAAAACGATTCCCCCCTGACTGCTGGGACCCAGCAGCTACACCTTCGCACGCAAGGAAGTGCGTCCGGGCAAAAAAAATGATTCGCCCCCCTGACTGTTGGGACCCACCAGCTACATCTTCGCAGGCAAGGAAGTGCCTGATAGTCGGGACCCACCTGGTCGAAGCGTACGTAGCATTGTCATTCTGGTCGCGAACATGTACATACATATATACTGGTCGATGTAGAGGCGCGCACGTGTCGTAGTAGAGGCGCGTACGTGTCGTAGTAGAGGCGCGCACGTAGCATGTACACGTACGTACAGCGGCCAGGGTGCAAGAAAGAAAATACGACCACGTACGTACATACGGGCAGGGTCTCGAATGCCTACTCGCGCATACGTACTGCCAGGGCTCGTGTACATGGCTGGGTCTGAACGGAGAAACAGCATCGTCGTCGTGTTCATGGGGAGGCAACGGAATGCGTCGTGTTCATGGGGAGGCAACGGAATGCGTCGTGTTCATCGGGAGGCAACGGAACGCGTGGGAGCCAACCGGCTAGGTCGGAATGGAATGCGTGGTCGTGTTCATCGGGAGGGCTTGGACGGAACAGGCGATGGAAACGAGGCCTGGCGTACCGCAAAACGGAGGAAACGGACCTCCTACGTTCGGAACGGGGTCCTGTTGATCGGGAGGGGTGTGGCGTACCGCAAAACGGACGAAACGGACCTCCTACAGTCAAAACG
>NC_057796.1:477141791-477183099 GCF_018294505.1 Triticum aestivum
GGCGCAACGCTCACTGTTCATCCAATCGATCGGCTTCAGTTAGCAGCAGTAGCGAAGGAATCGCTCGATCGGGTTCAGTTAACAGCCATCGATCGATCGCTCGGGTTCAGTAACGTGTAGCCTGCAGTGCAACCGCTCGGGTTCAGTTAGAGCCCAACGCCTCGCTCAGGTTCAGTTAGAGCCAACGCCTCGCACACACGCGCGTACGTGTACGAGAGAAACGCGCATCGCTCGGCCCCCGACCTCCCACCGTAACCGGGAACTCCCCGAAAATTTCCTCCCCCTCGCTTCTACCACGGTTTTTTCCGTCATGGACGGCCCAAAGAATGTCATGCAGCTGCGTCTCCGGCCCGCCCAGGACGAAAAGCCCATTTTCTGTCATGATTTTTTGTCATAGAAGTAGGATCCCACCACATCTATGATGATACCGGGTTTTGTCACAGTTATCGTCATAGAAGTGTCATATGTATGACAGATTTTTTTTCGTTCGGCCCAAAATGTCACGGATGTGTATTTTTTTTTGTAGTGAAGAGGAAGAAGAGCAGGAAGAAGAGGGGGAAGGGGAGGAAGAAGAGGAGGAAGAGGGGGTAGAAGAGGACCAACATATGCAACTGGCATAAGCATGGATGAAGAGGAGATCAATAACACAAAATCAACACCACAAGACTCAGATCATGCTTTGTAATTTAGTAATGTAGTAGTTCCAAAATGAACTTGTTCTTCTGGTAGTGTTCTATGTAGGTACTTTTGGTACATCTAATCCTTTTGGATGAAAAAAAAGATCTCTGCAAGATAATTTCTCTGTGGTTTCTTCTCTTTTGTTAAATGAGATATCTCTTGTCAATTCAATTGCATATACTATCATCTTAATGTTGTGCAACAACAATTGAATTTCATGCAACAGTCTCACATCAGTCACACATCATAAATAGATCTCTTACATAAAATAGGTTCACAACCCAACATACTGCATGAAGCCGGTCTAGATACAATAGTCTTACAGACACACAACAAACTTACATGCTACATTGCCCAATAAAAGAGATGCAACATCTCTGTCTGATCTACATCTTGAACAGACCACCTGCACGGCCATCGGACCCTGGCCCTGCAAAACCATGTCCACCACCAATGTATGCCCTCTCTGCACCATCTATTGTACCAGGATAACAAGTGAAAGTGTGACACCGAGCGCTGTTGGATTCTTCGTCATAATCATAAGCAGGCGGCAACTCTATTAATATAGGGCAGTGATCTATAACCTTCAGAACATGGATCTTCAAAAAATGAACAACTGTTGGTTTCTCATCTTTCAGACGACTACTAGGCGGTGAAATTGGCCCGTCAGAGTCAGAGGTTGGGTAATCTTGTCGTACTTCAGGCTCTGGCAGCTCCACTTCATATAATTTAGGCTATTTGTTTGGGTTCTTCATCCACGCTTCAACAACGACGAAGCACCGATCAGTGGGCTTCAACGTCTTAACGAGATCGCTGTCGAGACTGCTAACAAGGTTGGTAACGAACTCGACCTCCCATGCCTCTTGCGGGAGCCCATCAAAGCTCAACCTTGTCAAAAACTTCATAGACGACTCATCGCCACACTTCCCATGATGCCAGCGACTAAACTGGATTGTCTCTCCGCCGACGGTAAGCTTGCGGGAGTGGTAGATGAGCACGCGAGTGCAGTCCTCGCCGGACCGAAACCGTATAAGAAAATCTGCCGGAGGCGAACATACCTCAACCATGACGTCGTCGCGGCAGACGCCGCATTGCGCCTCCAAAGCAGCAACCACCTGTGCCGGCGACACGGGAGGCCGGTTCCCTTCCACCGTACCCACCAGCACACGACCGCATAGCTTCTCCTCTAGCCGGTACATCCCAGCCGTGCGCCTCAGCACATAGCGACCGACCTCAGGCCGCAACTCTGGCTCACCACGCCTCCAGCTCTCCGTCGGGAAGAAGATACTACCCTCCCTGTTCTCCGGCCGCCAGCTCTCTCCCTCGAACTGGTCCATCTCGAGCGAGGTGACAGCGACGGCGACGGCTGTGGCAGATCGAGAGAGAGGAGAAGGTGAGAAGAAAAGCTAGGGTTTTCCCGGAATCGGGCAGAATTGGGGATTTTAAGTAAGGAGGGGATGCACAATTTGCAAAGAAACCCATCACAAATTTCCTGACAGTGGGCCATACGCTGATCAGCAAGCCACGCACGCAACGGGGAAGTGACCCATTCGCTCATAAAACAAACCAAACTGACCACTTCTCCACGTTTTGAGACTTGTGTGACTAATGTGCTCATCTCGCGAGAGTGCAGTGACGAATGGTGCGTTTATCTCATTGAGAAACATGAGCTTGCTGAATCTGGACACAAGGATAGAGTGCATATGTGCTTCTTGCAGCATCGCAATAAGGGGAAGCCAAAATGCAAGCCATGAAAAATTGATAGAATGTCATTATATACCATCTGCATTTTTGTTATTGAACAAAGGGTTGTGTATGCAGACTGCAGAATGCAAATTAGTATACATGTAGGTAAGCACACAAATATCACGGTATTAGTCCAAGTGCACAATGTAATGATATTAGGCCTGCAACCTGCAGAAGCATAGATTCTTAAAAATGATTTTGAAATAGAAACGGGCCTCTAGTTAGCAACTTCAAGGAGGCTGGTTATATATATAACATACCAGATTCAGTCATTCAGAGTTCTGTTGGGTTACATATATACCGGAAGTTATTATGTGCCTTTCAAGCGGATGACTTCGCCCGAGAGGATGTCCACCTTGTCTGCGTTGACCTTGGTGATCTTCGTGGCATCGTCTACATGCCAAGCTCGGCCTTATTTGGCTCGGTGGCCATCAAAAGCTCGCGCATGAACCTCTCTAGCTCCTCTGTGGTACTGGTAGTGACCAGTATCTCCAAGTCTGCTGCATGCTGGCCGCGCACTCAGTCGACCTCCCTCTACCACTCCTCCCGCTTCTGCACCTCGTCGACGTCGATGCCCGCCTCGCCTGCCCGGAACTTCTCGATCTCGGTGGCCTCCTCAGCCCACCACTTGGCCTTCTCGATCTTGGTGCAGCGTCCTAGAGCATCTCATGTATCTCATCAGCCACCCTCTTGGCCTCGTTGAGCTCGCCCACGACATGTTCCTTCTCACCGATGACAAAGTAGAGCTAATCCTTGGCCTTCTTGAGGTCATCGTGTGTGGACTCAAGCCTACAGCTCGATCTCCCTCGGTAGCTGCTTCTGCCGCGGTCATTGCACAGAAAATTGGCACGGCTTTTTGGCAAACGCACATCACTTTTATCCTACCCATAGCAGAAAAAAAATAATTCTAAGAGAAACTCACATCTGGAGGAGGCGTGCCGATCTTGACACCCGCCACTCAACGAGGGGATTTGTGTCAGCGGATCCCGGGGACCGGTCGTAGGCGAGTCGCAGCCTGGCCACCGCGGCCGACGGCGGTGGGTTGGCTTTGGACTTGAATGGGCCGCTGGTGGTGCACGAGCGCAGCGTGGACGGCATGCCGCTGCCACCGGTGCCTGCGGTTGTGGTGCCCCTCCTAGAGCCGCCGGGGGTGGATGGGCGGTAGCCGGGTGAGGGCGTGAAGGACCTGCGAGAACGGAGAAGATAGTCGAGGTTGTTGTCGGTGACGGCGGCGGTCAAGGTGGGTGTAGGGCGGCGACAAGATAGGTCTCGCCCAGGAGAGGCCGGGGAGGTGAGGAAGCATCGCAAATGCGATTTTTTTTCCAGGGCTAATGGTAGTGCCCGTGGGCTTCAGCATGAAAGGCCCAGTAAACCAGAGGCCTCTGATTTGCTACGGGAGTAGCTGCCCACAGGACATTCGGCCCAATCGTGGTCCCGTGGTGCTGCATCGTTGATCGGACGACCAGGAACAATCAGAAACTGCAATCCGATGGCTGAAACATGAGGATGCGTGAGAGCGCTCGAAAGTGGCACAGTTTTACTGTCCTTAATCATACCATAATCTTTTTGACTGTCTTCTTTATTCCGGCTTATTAAAGAGACATTCACTTACGTGTTATTTATGTCACTACGATCTAATATCTTCATATCAAATTCTTGTAAGAGAAGAGCCCACTGGATCTTTCGGTTTCGAATCTTTCTTTGCTAAAAAGAAAACCACCTCTTTCAATGCCTGACGATCCGTGTAAACAATGACCTTTGTTTATGTAACATAAGGTCTCAACTTTTCACAAGCAAATATCATGGCATATAACTCTCTATCATTCTTTGCATAATTTCTTTGTGACCTCTCCCATCCAAAGAATGATATCCACACAATTAACGTTAAACAAACATACGTACGAAACCAACCAAACCTCAACGTACCACCATGCCTGTAGACTCCCCTTTAATAGTAGATAACCACAAATAGTTACTAATTAAAACATAAGTTAGATCGCGGGAACCCGAGAGAATAGATGATATAAGATATCGCGGTATTATCTGTTTTTTGTTTAAATTTCAAATTTAATTTAGGAACTCCGCCGGGAATTAGTACCATGAAATTCTCAATTTTCTTGGAAGAGACATAATTCTCAAAATTAGTATCATGACATTTTTTTATAATTGATGTGATGAAATTATTATTATTATTCACTTAAAATGAGATTACATTTATAAGATGGATTTTTCAAAACATTCTTGGAATCGGTAACATGGAATTCTCTGCTCAAAAAGGCACCATGGAAGTCTTAGTATTCTTTCCTTAGGAGAGACATAATTTTCAGGAATTCAATATCATGATATTCACAACAATCATACTAGGGATTATTTTTCAGTTAGATAAGAAGACTAGTACTATTAAGTGTTCCATTTATGATTCAAAATATGTGGTTTAAAAGCATCCGTGCGGGTGGAAATAGGGTACAGGAACACTTAATATCTAACTGAACCATCTCACAGTTATGTGGTTTAAAATAGTTATGTGCTTTATGCAGATTCAAAGCACATAACTTCAATGAAAAAATAGGGTAGCTATGAAGTATAAATAGTTTGAAATTTTCTGTATCCTAAAATATATGTGCGCAGTTATGCAGATATTAAGTTGGGTTTCAAACTTGAGTTAAACTATTGGAATCTTTGAACTAAGTAGCCAAAATCTATGAACTTAGTTGTCTTAGTAACTGAAACTTAATTGTTAGTGTCGGGTGATTTGAATCTTGAAGTGGAAAAGTCTTCCCCACGCAGTGTCTATTGATGTGAATCAATGAAGAAAGTACAACATAGCACATCGCATGTGGTTTAACGGAAATAGCTGATACAAAATTTTGTATTCCCTCCGATCGAAAATATGTGTTGCAGTTTTAAGCTAAGATTTGTTCAACCATAGTTAAAACTGCGACATTTACTATTGATAGGAGGATGTACTAAACATATACTCCCTCTCTTCCCAAAATAAGCGTCCCTGATTCGGCGACACCTAAGGCCTGTTTTTTTGGATTCTGAGACCAGATTCAGCTTTGCTAGTGAAGCTAAATCCGAAATGTGAAATAAACAACTATTTGAAATCAGCTTTGCCAGTGAAGTTGAATCTGGATTTGGGCCACTTATAGTGCAATTTCGTGAAGCACCTCAAAGTGTATTTCGATGGCGAAGCTGATTCGTTGAATCAGTTTTGCCACTGAAGTGAATCTGCAGTTGATTAAAATCCAAGCGAACCTGAAACAAACAAAGCCTTGTTTTGATACGAAGGGAGTACAACATATCTTGAGGATCTCGAGGCGGGTACAAGAAGAAGATGTGGGTGGGTGGAGCACCTAGGAGCTCCTAATTACTGGTTAGGAAGATAGTAATTTTCTTGCGTGCATTTTCTTTATTCTTTCAGCTCTATCAAATAAACCCACTGCAATATACGTATATTTCTGCAGTTCTTCTACCTCAATACTAAGAATTTAAAATTTAGTTGTACACTTATTGGGATTTAAATCTGTAATCCAAATACATTCAAGTATTTTCAGACGAAGGGAGTACTTCAGGTCTATATATAATCACAATCACAACAAATTTCATATTTACAGTCGTGGCTATGGAGACACGTTCTATACACACGGGAGTTCACCTGTACGCGCAACCAAATCATGACATGCCATGCCACGCCGGCTTCCTGCACCGCGCTCTCTGGCTAAGTCAAGCCACCTGCCTCATCTCCACGGACGCCGCGGCCGGCACCACCGCGGTCACCGTGGCCGGCGCGGCGGCCTCCATCTTGGCGACGCCGTGGCCGTGGCCGTACCCGCCGCCCTCGAGGTCGTCGTCGTAGTAGGCGACGCGGTCCCTGCGCGGGCGCGCGCGGAGGTGCCTCTTGGTGCACACCTGGCCGACGAGGCAGGAGATGACGATGAGCGCCGCGATGACGCCCAGCACCACGAACACCGCCGTGTACGAACCCCCGCCGCTGGCGCCAGCCGACGCCGCGTCCTGCAGCGGCCGCGCGTGGATGATGATGCCCGTCCCCTCGCCAGCCGACGCCATCGCCGCTGATGCTCGCTTGCTTCGCGGTGGTGACCGGTGGAATGAAGGCGACGACGATGCGTACTTGTAATTTCTCGCGGCTTGGGTTGATATATATATGCTTGGAGTGAGCTCGAGGGCTGGGTTTGGTCTAGTGTACAAGGGGAGGATTGGAGCTTGCGAACTCTGCAATTTATGCTATGCTGTTCCTTGCCGGCATCCATGGCAAAGCTAAGGATCCATCCAATCCAACGTTGTTTGCCACTCACCGTATTCCTTCCAAAGTGTCCGATCAATTGCAGTCTCGCAAGTTACCCTTGCAAGATTCTTTTTTGGGATGCTCTTAGCTGGGGTTTTGTTTCTCAGTGCTACATCGATGGATGGATGGATGGATGTCATCTTCCTCCTTTTGCGTGAATCGATTCTTTCTGCATGAATGGATTCTTGAACAAACTATAAACATTCTGATCACCGTCCATCAGCTATCCAACGGCCAGAAATGTGCAGCTGTCGTGGCTAACGCACGTCACATTCGTTTCCTACGTGACACATCTTCTTATCTTATCCTCGCGCGCCTCTTTTCTTCCCCTCTGCCGTCGCCAACTCCGAGCCAGGGAGAGCAGAGCATCCGAGAAACACTCAGCGCCATGGCCATGGCTTCCACCGCTCTCTCCTCGGCCCTCTCCCTCCTCCACGCCAAGCCCGCCACCACCTCCCTGCCCCGACCACACCCATTCTTCCCCATCCACGGTCGCCGCCCCTCCGTCGCCGTCGCTTGCACCTCAACCGCCGCGGCCTCCCCGAAGGTGCTGGAGCTGGGGGACGCCATCGCGGGGCTGACCCTGGAGGAGGCGCGCGGGCTGGTGGACCACCTGCAGGAGCGCCTGGGCGTGTCGGCGGCCGCGTTCGCCCCCGCCGCCGCCGTGGCCGCCCCGGCCGGAGCGGCGGCCGAGGCCGAGGCGCCCGCGGAGCAGACGGAGTTCGACGTGGTGATCGAGGAGGTGCCGAGCAGCGCCCGCATCGCCACCATCAAGGTGGTGCGCGCGCTGACCAACCTGGCGCTCAAGGACGCCAAGGACCTCATCGAGGGCCTCCCCAAGAAGCTCAAGGAGGCCGTCGGCAAGGACGAGGCCGAGGACGCCAAGAAGCAGCTCGAGGCCGTCGGCGCCAAGGTCACCGTCGCCTGAGCCTGACCTTGACGACGTTGCTGCTGCATTGCTACTAGGAATTCCATAATTTTACCAAAATTTTCCTTGTCGAAAAGACATTTTCTCTTGTGTAATTGTAAAATTGTATCCGGCCCGTTGCAAGATCTTGCGTCCTTTATATACTCTGTTTCTTGCTCTGTTTTTTAATCTCCACTACGATGCGAACCTGAATTCTGATGTTTCGTTTCAGAATTTTGATTGGATATGGTATGTAATTGGCTCTCGAGGGAATGCATTATGATATGCACTGGCTGTTCTGGACATGGCCTGGTCGATGTAAAATGGAAGCCACTTGGAGTTCGATATACTATGTGACTGACTACCTGCGGTGTTGCACAAGTCAGGTTACAGTGAGTACAGGTGCAGGAATCGCTGACTAAGTCCGTGCGCTCAACCGGTAACAATGCGATACGCCCTGACTGACCAATGCACGGAACGACAGCCCAGGCAGGATTGCTGTTTTCCAAGTTTATTGATCAACCATAATATTTTCATTTATCAGAAAAACACACAATGTTTGCATGTACACAAAGGGGACCATAGGGCCTACCCAGACTAAAATGGCCACCCATATCTAAAGAAGTAGCGGATTAGGGCATGTACAATGGTATTACCTTAGGAATGCCACGTAGAACCCTATAAACAAGGAGTGTCGCGTAGAATAAATGCCGAGGTGAAGAAGAGAGAAAATATAAGAAAAGATTTGTCTTCTCATTTAAGAGATGATCTCTTAGCACAATATGTCTCACCATGTTTTTATGAATAGCTAGTTATTGAAGATAAAGCTAAGAGAATCCATTGTAGACATGCTTTTTTTTGTTATATCTGAATTACATGCAACGCTTAAAATAAGACTATCTGTTTAACCATTGTACATGCCCTTAGCAAGGCTGTGAGCTTTGAAATTGAAGTTCCGAGATTCATGCACAAAAACAATATACTTTTTTTTCACAAAATCCAAAAAACTAAATGGATTTCAATTATTTTTTCAAAAATCTAAATGCAAGTTTCAATATTTGGAATAGTTTTTGTACTTATATGGGAATTTATTACATTGGTATAAATATTAAGGGAATAATTAAATTTTTAGTGAATATTTATGAACTATATTGGAGAAGTTCTTTCAAAAAATGACACTTACTCTATTTTTTCAAACATGAATAAAAATGATTTTTTTGAAATAAAAAATAATTTGAAATTTTCATTTCAATTCTATGAAAATTGTAAAATTTCATACAAATTTGTGGATTATTTATTTCTTTTAAAAAGGTTAAAGAACATATTGATAAATAGCCACGCTTATTTTAGTCATATTTCATAAACATCCCACAAAGACTTCACAACTTTTTAATCAATTCCATTATAGTTCAATCAAATTAAGTTATTCTGGTGCATTTAATTTTTATTCTTTTTTTTTTGAACAACTCGGAATCTTTTGATTTTCTTTTCTTTCCTTCAAATCTGTAAATTATTTGAAATTTTTAAGAAGTGTTTGGAGTATTACTGACAAGACTAGGTTTCGGTAAGCGCATTTCAAAATTTCTAAATCGGTACTAAAACTAAGTGGAATGCATTTCAAACTGAATAAAAATATGTAGGAGTACTTCATAAAAAAATGGAATCAAACATTTTCATACAAATTTGCAACTTTGCAAAAAGTGAAACTTGTTCATTTACTAAATCGTAGCTCCAACCAAAAGTAATTACGAAGTGTACAAACTAGATCTAATACAGAGCAATGCAGGAAAAATACATTGACGTATAGTGTGAATCTCAAAGAAGCATTGACGGCTCTAATGTGCTTGCAAGAATTGAGGTTTCGACCTTCAACACTTAATCTACAGTAGGTCTGAACTCATCCCAAAGACAGACAACATTTTTTAGATTTGCCCGGCAAAATTAATTTAGCTTTGGCTTGAGACGAACTCGAGTGAAATTTCAGTTGAAATTTTAGCGAAGCCGGCACGCTTTGTTCTAGCAAACGAATCCAACTCACTAACACACCGATGTGGATACCTATACAGGCGGCACACGGCACAACAGCATCCGTCGCAATCAGTAGTCGCCGTGGAGCGACGGCGGCACCGTTGGCCAGAACTCCTCGAGGCCCCAGACGTTGTCGGCCGCCACCGCCGCCGCCTGCAAGAACTCCGGCGGCACGCCGCCGTCCATTCCACCGGCACACGCGGCATCACCTCCTCCTTGCACGGCGTAGCCAAGCTGGTGATCACCCCAGCCGCCTGGATGCGTCGTCGCCGCGACGACGTCGTAGTGCGGCATGGCGCCCGGCCGGACCACGGAGTTGCTGCTGCTGCTCTGGGACTCGGTCACCGCCGTCGAGCTCAGAAGCTGGCACCCGGCGCTGTCGCTGGCGGTGGCGCCGGCGCGGCGCTTCTTCTGTATCTTGGTCCTCCAGAAGTTCTTGATCTCGTTGTCGGTCCGGCCGGGGAGGTGCCTGACGATCTTGGACCACCGGTTGCCCCACCTGGCCTGGAGATCCACGATGAGCAGGTGCTCCTCCGGCGTGATGTTGCCCCGCCGCACGTCGGGGCGCAGGTAGTTGAGCCACCGCAGGCGGCAGCTCTTCCCCGTCCGGTTCAGCCCTGCATACATGCCATAATTTGTTCTCACACATACTACGTACTACGTGCACCGCCATGCCATACACGGCTGGGATATAGTACTACTGATGATCGATATGGTACGTACCGGCGGCGCGGGCGAGGCTGTTCCACGCGCCCTCGCCGTTGGCGGCGACGTAGTTGGCGAGGACGAGGTCCTCCTCCATGGTCCAGGGCCCCTTCCTCACCGCCGGCTCCGCGCCGCCGCCGTCCGCCGCGCACTGCATGGTCCTCCCCTCCCCTCCCCTCCGGCGCGCGCGTACCGGGCCTGCGGCGTAACGCGGTCGCCAGCGTAACACGTCGGCGTTTCGCATATATAGTCGGGGCCGGGGCGGGCGGCGACGTGAGCGGGGCACTTTCGGCACGCCTAACTCGGAAAGGCGCCCGCCGGGAGCTCCCGAAGCGGCCATGGCGACGACGTGTCACGCGCTGATTAACGTGCGCCGCTTTCCTTCGCAACTGGCAATGCCCGCTTCTTCTTCTCTTTGCCCTGTATGGTTTGGTTTGGGTTCGCACGTGCGTATTAACTCCCGTAGCCGCACATGCACGCGCGCTTGTTGCAGGAGGAGGGGTGCCAGCTGTGGTGCACTTTGGTTTTCGATTAAGAGTTAATCGTTTTGTTAGGGCGATCATTTTATTGTTGTTGATTGTTGGTTTTGAAATAGCTAACCAGTCTTGCTCGCTGGTGGTGATCGTTTTATTAACTTGGGTGGTTAATCATCACTTTTCCTATCAACCCTAGCCGCCGCCACGGCCCCCCTCCCTCTTCCCCGTCCGGTGCAAGATGAGTGGGGACCCGTCCGTCTCGTTATATTTTTCTTAGGCTTTTGTTTCTCCCACGATATTGATGAGGTGGTGGTCTATGGCGTGTTGAAATAAGGTCTCTCCGGTCTCTCCCTACCTCGATGGTGGCTTATGAGAATTTGTGTCCCTGGATCCGTTGGTGCCCCCTTAAAAAAGGGTCTATTGATTCCCCAGTTCGTGTGCCTTTTAAGGGGAGCTATTGGCTGGCTATTGGTGTGGTGACTTCGACATCTTTTGGCATGTTATTTTTACGGCTTGGCCTGACTTCTCCAACCATCTGAACCGGCGGTGATGCATTGCAAGCCGGTTCTACGTGGGTTGATGCTTCAACCAATGCTGCTTCGGCAATTTATAGATCTTATCTCAAGGGACAAGTGACTACCACGGTCTCCATAGTTTGGTATGACGAGGGTGTTTGCAGGTGCCACTGTCTCTATTGTTGGTTCAATGTAATTTTCAATTTATAACGGGCGGTGTACAATTGGAGGAAGAAGAAGACCAGTATGCTTTTCAATGTAATTTTATTTTTTACTGATCCTTCAACGTCCAGTTGTCTATCCATTGCACCGCCTTTTTGTTTTTCTCGATATAGATCTAAGATGCTCTTTGTGTGTCTTTAAAAAAAACTGGATGGTTAATCACGTAGTGTGTCTCGATCGCCGCCCATTGTCAAAAATACTACTCCCTTCGTTCCTAAATATAAGTTTTTTTAGACATTTCAAATGGAATACTACATACGGATGTATGTAGACATATTTTAGAGTGTAGATTCATTCATTTTATTCCGTATGTAGTTACTTATTGAAATCTCTAGAAAGACTTATATTTAGGAACGGAGGGAGTAGCTATGAACAATTCTAAGCACAATTAAGTGCAACAAAAATGGGCCGACCTACGCTATGAACAATTCGAAGAACAATTAAGTACATACAAATGGGCCAACCTACTGAATGCACGTATGAATTTTCTTTTGCGGTTCAGTTAAATCACTCTCCACCACCGTACGATCAATATCCAAATGCCATCAGTCTTCTTCTTCCTTCAACCTTTTTTAATATATACTGAAACTAATAAAATAAATAAAACAAAGCTTTCTAAGGTTGAATAAATTGGGTTGCACAAAAAAAAAATGCACATATTTACAAGATGCAAGAAAAAGCATAATAGTTTTGACATTCTACACACATATTGCATAGCACCCGCGCATATATTTACACACACCCAATCATCGACAGACACACAATTGAGTAAAAAAGAAAAATCAAACACACATGAAAATGGAAAGAAACGACTAAACTAAAAGAAATGCAGGTGACCTCCAATAACGAAGGGCCGCAATAGTTGGGGAAAGGTCGCCAGGGATGGCATTTGCGAACACTAGGGGTGGCATTTTATCTGGCTGACGGTGGCATTTTTCAAAACTGTCATCGCAGTTTGTTTAATTTGCAGGTAGTTTTTTTTAAACTGCAACCGTCTGATCTTGATCTAACGGCCATGGGTGTGTTCGCTGAGATCACATCCGCAGCGAACATTCGTAGTTTCGTCAGATAGCATTTCCCATAGCAAAAGCGTCATGCACATTGCATACATATTAATTCTCCTCCTCCTTCGATGCACTATTAAAAAAAAGCTTCAAATTCCAGATTGATCCGTTGTTTAAAGAGAGCAACTGTGTCTAAATCGGCTGCTGAGAAATACTCTCTCCGTTTCAAAACGATTGAAGTTCTAGTTTTATCCACTTTTATTCTTATAGAAAAATTGCTAATACTATTACTAGGCCGCCATTTTCACCGGCTAACCAAACAGGGGCTCTGATTATGCCTGACTCCCAAGGTTATTTCTCTGCACAATGGTGTGTAGGCGTGCCTCATAGTGCGTTGCTGAGAGCGATCATGGACCCGCACGAGTATTGACGACGATTCAGCGGCCGAGATCGTCTCGTCCTGTCCAAGCCTTGAGCCCAGCTCCGCTCCAGCCACCCCGCACCAGCGCGGGGACCCAACCCAAACCTCACGGAATGGAATGAAAAAGGAGGCGCGCTGTCTCCGTCCCCACCGTAACCGCACGGCGGAGAACCTCGCCGCGCCCCGCGCGCCGCCAGCACGGACCTCCTACGCCGGCCCGCCGCTTCCCCGGTTCGCCGGAGCCGCGCGTGCGAGACCATCCTGTGCGTTGTGCCCCCGTGCCAGGGTAGGGGCATGGGATGGCCGGTTAATTTGGTTCATGACTAAACTGGCCATTCCCGAGCACGATTACCTCCAACCTTTCATGTCTTGGATGTCAGTAGTGCCTTTGTTCATGCAAATGGGAAATTGACTACTGCCACCCATGGAAATGTTGCCTTCTGGACGACTCGCCAGATCTTTTAGTATGTGCTTCTCATATCACTTTGAGTGGCTGTGTGACGCTTGTTAGAGATGACATTCTTCAGGGGCTTAGCTCTTTGTGAGATGTAGAGGCCTCAGGTTATATGCGAGCCATGGTCACAGCTAGACCCATGAATTGTGGGTTGATTTGGTTCATGATGCTGTGTTAACTGGCTCTTATCTTGGTTCTTCTAGCATGCTTGTCTTGAGGTGTCGAAGTAACTACTTAGTAGTGCAATTGTTCATGGGAATGTTGTTTTCTGGATGGTAACTATGAATTATAGGGTGGAGATGCTGTTAGTCAGATCGTTTCTGGAGTACAAATTAGCGCATGTGGATTTCTCCCATGGACATTATCACCCCGCACGGCCAGGCGGGATGATAACAAAGGGAGTACAAATTAGGACAGATGCATGTATGATGTGTTCATTTGGTTCATGATGTTGTGTTACTTGGCTATTCTCTTGGTTCTAGTAGCATCATGAGCCCTAGATGTTGAAATTGAGTTAGATGCGCCATTGTTCATCCAGATGACTACGGGTACTCATGGAAATGCTGGTTTTTGGATGATAACTACTATGAATTACAGTATGTGATTCTCAAGTCACAGCTAATGGAATTGAAGCCTAAACCTCTTGAAAAATGAGATGATCAGTTCGTGTGGCCCTGATGGATGTCCTGGTCTACGTGCCTACCGAATGGAAGAATGGGCGCCAGGTTGGCCAGAGTGGAAATCGGTTGAAGGAGCCTGTCAGACTTTCTCCCACAGAAGGTTTTTCCTTTGTGGAACAGTAGAGGCCATACATAGAATGCCATTGTGGAGTTTCCAAAGGACAGGGTTGGATTTTAAAACGCAATTACCTTTGAAGATCACTTTCAGGAAGAAGGATGTCAAACGGGGACTGGAATGCGAAGAAGTATCGGGTCTCACAGATGTTTGGATGGTCGCAAGAGCTGATGATCTAAACTCTTATGAGGTGATAAGGGTCTATTTGCAGAAAAATGTTGATCTGAAAACTGTCGGTGATCTTCAGATGAAGGAAGATATAAAGTTGACAAGTTTGTATCCAATTTGGCCAGCGAAACTGAGGTTAAAAACAAAAAACATTGAAGCACCTGGATGCAAGTACAAGGATACAAGTGCATCAATTGGCAAAACGATGGAGCAAAAGGAGCAGCTGCTCCACTCTTACAATGAAAGTTTGTATTGATCTCTTGAGCTGCACCACTTATATGTTCCGCTATGTTCTAATTGCTAGCATATGTGCATTTGTCTCTGTTGAACATATTATGTACGTGTATATTGTTTATTGGGCCCACCTCCTAGTTCATCTGTATAGTTGAGGTTGTGGCCCCCCTCTATACATCATATATATACGTGCCTAGTGCACCGATCAATGCAATTGTGTTGCACAGCCTATTCTAGTCTTCTATATGGTATCTATCGCAGAAAGTTCCTAGACCTAGCCGCCGCCGCGTCATCTCGCCGCCGCCGCTGCCGTCGGGCTTTCCGATCGACGTCGCCGCCGCCCTCCCACCACCCGTCGCGCCACCTGCCGCCGTCGCGGCTTCTTCCTCAAGCCGCCGCCACCGTCGCCGCCACGACCCCTGCTTCCGCACCCCTCCTCCCCACGCCGCGCCGCTCCTTCCTTCCCACTCCGCGCCGCACCTACCCGCCTGCCCACCCATGCCGCCACCCCAACCGACCCGAGCCGAACCCTAACCCTAGCCACTCCACCCACGTCGCGCCTTCCCACTCCCTCCTCGCTGCGCCATGAGTTCCTCCTCCTCCTCCACCGTCTCCAACCCCTTCGTTGGTCCCGATGTCACCCTCGTCCGTGATCTCAACATCCACGAGTGCGTTCCGGTGGTGCTTGATCAATCCACCGCGTCCTACTCTGCTTGGAAGCGGTACTTCTCCCTGGTGTTTCGCGAGTACCTGCTCCACGGCCACGTCGATGGCACCGTGGACTCGAGCCTCATGATTCACGACAAGGAGTGGATGATCCTCAACGCCACCATCATCCGTTGGTTCTACCTCACCATCTCCAAGGACCTCTTCCACACGGTGGTGGATGACGACGACGACGCCTACGCTGTCTGGAACAAGCTCAACGACCTGTTCACCGACAACAAACTGCAGCGCAAGGTCCTCCTCCACGGTGAGTTTTACGTGTGCTGGCAGCTTGATTCGTCTAGCGACGATTTTTGCATGCGCCTCAAAAAGCTTGCCGATGAGCTCCACGATCTCGGTGAGACGGTCAACGACGAGCTCCTCATCAGCACCCTCACCGCTGGCCTCAACGAGGACTTTGGGAACGCCGCCTCCAACCTCACCCTCATCTTGGAGCCTACCTTTGCCAAGGTGGTGGCCTCAAGCTGGAGGAGCGACGGATGAAGATGGCCCGAACTCGGGCGACCCACACCGCTCTCATCGCCGGCATCAGTGGGGGCTCGGCGCCGCCGCCGCCATCGCGTCCCGCGCCGGCTCTCCCGCCTGCGTCGGCCTTCATGCGCCGGCTCTCCCGCCACCGCCGCCGCCATCGCGTCCCCCGCGGCTGCTAATAGGGGCCGCCACGGGGGCTGCAAGCAGCAATGGGGCGCCGGTGCTTGATACGTCCATTTTGCATCATGTTTTCCTACTGTTATTTATAATGTTTTTATCCATAATGATGCTTTTTGGAGTAATTCTAATGCCTTTTCTCTCATAATTTGCAAGGTACACACCAATAGGGAGAATTCCGGCAGCTGGAAATCTGGACCTGAAAAACCATGTCAGGCCACCTATTCTGCACAACTCCAAATGAGCTGAAACTTCACGGAGATTTTTTATGGATTATTTAAGAAATATTGGAGCCAATAACAACCAGAGGGGGCCACCAGGTGGGCACAACCCACCTGGGCGCGCCAGGCCCCTCAGACGCGCCCTGGTGGATTGTGGCCTCCTCGGCCCACCTCCGGTGCCCATCTTCTGGTATATAAGTCATTTTGACCTAGAAAAAAAATAAAGATAGGACTTTCGGGACGAAGCGCCGCCGCCTCGAGGCGGAACTTGGGCAGGAGCACTTTTGCCCTCCGGCGGAGCAATTTCGCCGGGGGAACTTCCCTCCCGGAGGGGGAAATCATCGTCATCATCTTCACCAACAACTCTCCCATCTTGGGGAGGGCAATCTTCATCAACATCTTCAACAGCACCAACTCCTCTCAAACCCTAGTTCATCTCTTGTATTCAATCTTGTTACCGGAACTATAGATTGGTGCTTGTGGGTGACTAGTAGTGTTGATTACATCTTGTAGTTGATCACTAGATGGTTTATTTGGTGGAAGATTATATGTTCAGATCTATTATGCTATTTAATACCCCTCTGATCATGAGCATGTTTATCACTTGTGAGTAGTTACCTTTGTTCTTGAGGTCTTGGGAGAAATCATGTTGCAAGTAATCATGTGAACTTGATATGTGTTTGATATTTTGATAGTATGTATGTTGTTATTCCCTTAGTGGTGTCATGTGAAGGTCGACTACATGACACTTCACCATATTTGGGCCTAAGGGAATGCATTGTGGAGTAGCAATTAGATGGTGGGTTGCGAGAGTGACAGAAGCTTAAACCCCAGTTTATGCGCTATTCCGTAAGGGACCGATTGGATCCCAAAGTTTAATGCTATGGTTAGAATTTATTCTTAATACTTTTCTCGTAGTTGCGGATGCTTGCGGGAGGGTTAATCATAAGTAGGAGGTTTGTTCAACTAAAAACAACACCTAAGCACCGGTCCACCCACATATCAAATTATCAAAGTAGCGAACACAAATTGAACCAACATGATGAAAGTGACTAGATGGAATTCCCGTGTACCCTCAACAATGCTTTGCTTATCATAAGAGACCGTTTTGGCCCGTCCTTTGCCTCAAAAGGATTGGGCTACCTTGCTGCACTTTTGTTACCGTTACCTTTACTTGCTCGTTACAAATTACCTTGCTATCAAACTACTCGCTACTTACAATTTCAGCACTTGCAGACATCATCTTACTGAAAACTACTTGTCATTTCCGTCTGCTCCTCGTGGGGTTCGACACTCTTACTTATCGAAAAGATCTACAATTGAACCCCTATACTTGTGGGTCATCAAGGCTATTTTCTGGCGCCGTTGCCGGGGAGTGAAGTGCCTTTGGTAAGTGGAATTCGGTAAGGAAACATTTAGATAGTGTGCTGAAATTTATTGTCACTTGCTACTATGGAAAACAATCCTTTGAGGGGTTTGTTCGGGGTATCTTCACCTCGTCCGGAACCACAATTAATTGCCCCTCAACCTACTGCACCTACTGGAAATATTGAATATGAAATTCCTTCGGGTATGATAGAACAACTGCTAGCCAATCCTTATGCAGGAGATGGAACCGAACATCCTGATATGCACTTGATATATGCTGAACAAATTTGTGGATTGTTCAAGCTTGCAGGTTTACCCAGAGATGAAGTTATGAAGAAGGTTTTCCCTTTATCTTTGAAGGGAAAAGCATTGGCATGGTATAGGCTATGCGATGATATTGGATCATGGAATTGGAATAGCTTGAAATTGGAGTTCCACCAAAAAAATTATCCTATGCATCTAGTTCATCGTGATCGGAATTATATATATAATGTTTTGCCTCGTGAAGGAGAAAGTATCGCTCTAGCTTGGGGGAGGCTTAAGTCAATTTTATATTCATGCCCCAATAATGAGCTCTGATGACCCACAAGTATATGGGATCTATCGTAGTCCATTCGATAAGTAAGAGTGTCGAACCCAACGAGGAGCAGAAGGAAATGATAAGCGGTTTTCAGCAAGGTATTCTCTGCAAGCACTGAAATTATAGGTAACATATAGTTTTGTGATAAGATAATTGGTAACGAGCAACAAGTAACAAAAGTAAATAAAGTGCAGCAAGGTGGCCCAATCCTTTTTGTAGCAAAGGACAAGCCTGGACAAACTCTTATATAGAGAAAAGCGCTCCCGAGGACACATGGGAATTATCGTCAAGCTAGTTTTCATCACGTTCATATGATTCGCGTTCGGTACTTTGATAATTTGATATGTGGGTGGACCGGTGCTTGGGTGCTGTCCTTACTTGGACAAGCATCCCACTTATGATTAACCCCTATTGAAGCATCCGCAACTACAAAAGAAGTAATAAGGTAAACCTAACAATAGCATGAAACATATGGATCCAAATCAGCCCCTTACGAAGCAACGCATAAACTAGGGTTTAATCTTCTGTCACTCTAGCAACCCATCATCTACTTATTACTTCCCAATGCCTTCCTCTAGGCCCAAATAATGGTGAAGTGTCATCTAGTCGACGTTCACATAACACCACTAGAGGAGAGACAACATACATCTCATCAAAATATTGAACGAATACCAAATTCACATGACTACTAATAGCAAGACTTCTCCCATGTCCTCAGGAACAAACATAACTACTCACAAAGCATATTCATGTTCATAATCAGAGAAGTATTAATATGCATATAGGATCTGAACATATGATCTTCCACCAAATAAACCAACTAGCATCAACTACAAGGAGTAATCAACACTACTAGCAACCTACAGGTACCAATCCCAGACTTGGAGACAAGAATTGGATACAAGAGATGAACTAGGGTTTGAGAGGAGATGGTTCTGGTGAAGATGTTGATGGAGATTGCCCTCTCCCGATGAGAGGAGCGTTGGTGATGACGATGGCGATGATTTCCCCCTCCCGGAGGGAAGTGTCCCCAGCAGAACAGCTCTGCCGGAGCCCTAGATTGGTTCCGCCAAGGTTCCGCCTCGTGGCGGCGGAGTCTCGTCCCGAAAGCTTGCTTATGATTTTTCTTCGGACGGAAGACTTCATATAGCAGAAGATGGGCCCCGGAGGGCCAACAGGGGGCCCACGAGGCAGGGGCGCGCCCAGGGGGTAGGGCGCGCCCCCACCCTCGTGGACAGGTGGAGGCCCCCCTGACGTGGATCCTTCTTCCAGTATTTTTTATTATTTCCAAAAATAACTTTCGTGGAGTTTCAGGACTTTTGGAGTTGTGCAAAATAGGTCTCTAATATTTGCTCCTTTTCCAGCCCAGAATTCCAGCTGCCGGCATTCTCCCTCCTTATGTAAACCTTGTAAAATAAGAGAGAATAGGCATAAGTATTGTGACATAATGTGTAATAACAGCCCATAATGCAATAAATATCGATATAAAAGCATGATGCAAAATGGACGTATCAACTCCCCCAAGCTTAGACCTCGCTTGTCCTCAAGCGAAAGCCGATAACGATAAATATGTCCACATGTTTAGAAGTAGAGGTGTCGATAAAATAAAATACAGACATGAGGGCATCATGATTATTCTCATAACAGCAACATATATGGATATTGTCATATGATTTTTTATGCTCAAGTAATAATCTATTCAGAATGCAAAGTATGAATCAGAAACTTTATTGAGAACTAACAAACTATAATCTCAGTCATTGAAGAAATTGCAATTTATCGTAATATCAGAAAGAGTCTATGTCAGAGCTTTCTAGCAAGTCCACATACTCAACTATCATTTAGTCTTTCATAATTGCTAACACTCACACAATACTTGTGGTTACGGAGTTTTAATCGGACACAGAGAAAGATAGGGGCTTATAGTTTTGCCTCCCAACTTTTTACCTCAAGGGTAATGTCAACAATAATAGCTCATGCTAACCTACACCCAATTAGGTATATATAGCAGGATCTTTCCAACACCCTGTGCTTGCCAAAGGATAAAAGGTAAAAAGGAAAGGTGAAGATCACCATGACTCTTGCATCAGGTAGAAGATAATAATAAAAGATAGGACCTTCGCAGAGGGAAGCAGAGGTTGCCATGCGCTTTCTGGGTTGGATGCACAAAATCTTAATGCGAAAGAACATCACTTTATATTGCCACTTGTGATATGAACCTTTATTATGCAGTCCGTCGCTTTTATTTCTTCCACATCACAAGATCGTATAAAGCTTATTTCCTCCACACCAATCAATCATACATATTTAGAGAGCAATTTTTATTGCTTGCACCGATGACAACTTACTTGAAGGATCTTACTCAATCCATAGGTAGATATGGTGGACTCTCATGGCAAAACTGGTTTAAGGGTAATGGGAAGCACAAGTAGTATCTCTACTTGGTGCAAAGAATTTGGCTAGCATGAGGGGGAAAGGCAAGCTCAACATGTTGGATGATCCATGACAATATACTTTATCTCAGATATAAGAAAACATAACCCATTACGTTGTCTTCCTTGTCCAACATCAACTCTTTAGCATGTCATATTTTAATGAGTGCTCCCAATCATAAAAGATGTCCAAGATAGTATATTTATATGTGAAACCTCTCTTTCTTTATTACTTCCTATTAATTGCAACGATAACCAAAGCTATGTTTGTCAACTCTCAACAATTTTTAATCATCATACTCTTTCTATGTGAAGTCATTACTCTCCATAAATCAACATGATCTCTTTTATTTCTTTTTATTCTTTTCTCTTTTCTTTTATTCACTCAAGATCATAGCAAGATAATCAAGCCCTTGACTCAACAGTAATCTTTATTATATAGCTCACGGACTCGATTACATAGAGAGATCATAAAGCAAAACTCAAAACTAGATCATACCAAAACTTTATTCTACTAGATCAAGATACTACTAATAGGATTGAACTAAGAAAAAGGGTAAAGATAGGAGATGTGATGGTGATACGATACCGGGGCACCTCCCCCAAGCTTGGCAGTTACCAAGGGGAGTGCCCATACCCATGTGATTATGTCTCCTTCTTTGTTGGTGAAGAAGGTGGAGGTGATGATGGATAGTCGCACATCGAGCATAAGAGGTCCTCCAACTTGCGGATAATGCCCTTGAGTGCAACGATATGCTCCTTCAACAATTTTTTTTCACGTGTGAGATACTTGTTTTGTATACGAGCTAACTCAATCATCTTGAAAGCTTCGATCTTAGTTGGGGTAAGAAGATTGTGATCAAGTTGAAGGTTGTCTTCAGGAGCTTGATCTTGGTCCTCCGTGGCCTTCTTGATCCCTTCATCCTTGTTGATCTCCATGGGTTCTTACCTCTTCAACTCTATCTTCATTAGCCAAGCATCGTTGTCACCTTTGTTGGAGGAGGGGGACGACATGATGCCTGGCCGTGACAACCCTGACAGAAAACAGCTCGAAACAAGAACATAGGATATTTGCGTGATACGGGAGTCAAAACCTTTGGGAGATTATATAATGAATTTTTACCGACCAAAATACGTAACGTGCAAGAAAACGGAGTCCAGAGAGCACACGAGGTGCCCACGAGGCAGGGGGGCGCGCCCAGGGGGGTAGGGCGCGCCCTCCACCCTCGTGGAGCCCTCGTGTCCTTCCCGGACTGCTTCTTATTTTTCTATTTTTCTAAATATTCCAAAACGGAGAAATATTGCCATTAGAACTGTTTTGGAGTCGGTTTACTTACCGTACCACATACCTATTCCTTTTCGGAGTCTGAAACGTTCCGGAAAGTGTCCCTTATGTATTCCTCCGGGGTTACAGTTTCAATAACATTGGTTTCAACATTTATAGGATTACCTGAGATATAGTGTTTAATTCTTCGACCGTTGACCACCTTCGGATTTGTGCCCTCGAAGTTGTTGATTTTTATGGCACCGAAATGATAGACCTCCTCGATAACGTAAGGACCTTCCCATTTAGAGAGAAGTTTTCCTGCAAAAAATCTTAAACGAGAGTTGTATAGCAATACGTAATCACCTACATTAAACTCACGCTTTTGTATCCTTTTGTCATGCCATCTTTTAAATTTTTCTTTAAACAACTTGGCATTTTCATAGGCTTGGGTTCTCCATTCATCAAGTGAGCTAATGTCAAATAACCTCTTCTCACCGGCAAGTTTAAAATCATAATCGAGTTCTTTAATGGCCCAATATGCCTTCTAGTTCTAGAGGTAAGTGACAAGCTTTTCCATAAACCATTTTATACGGAGACATACCCATAGGATTTTTGTATGCAGTTCTATAGGCCCATAATGCATCATCAAGTTTCTTGGACCAATTCTTTCTAGATCTATTGACAGTCTTTTGCAAAATTAATTTGAGCTCTCTATTACTCAATTCTACTTGACCACTGGACTGTGGGTGATAAGGAGATGCAATTCTATGATTAACATCATACTTAGCAAGCATTTTACGGAAAGCACCATGAATAAAATGTGAACCACCATCAGTCATTAAATATCTAGGGACTCCAAACCTCGGAAAAATAACTTCTTTAAGCATCTTAGTAGATGTGTTATGATCAGCACTACTAGTTGGAATAGCTTCTACCCACTTAGTAACGTAATCAACGGCAACTAAAATATGTGTGTATCCATTAGAGGCAGGAAACGGTCCCATATAATCAAAGCCCCAAACATCAAATGGTTCAATAACAAGTGAATAATTCATAGGCATTTCTTGACGTCTACTAATATTACCAATTCTTTGACATTCATCACAAGATAGGACAAACTTACGGGCATCCTTGAAGAGAGTAGGCCAATAAAAACTGGATTGCAATACCTTATGTGCAGTTCTATCTCCAGCGTGGTGTCCTCCATAAGCCTCGGAGTGACACTTGTGTAGGATCTGTTCCTGTTCATGCTCAGGTACACAACGTCTAATAACACCATCTACTCCTTCTTTATAAAGATGTGGGTCATCCCAGAAGTAATGTCTCAAGTCATAGAAAAACTTTTTCTTTTGCTGGTATGTGAAACTAGGTGGTATAAATTTAGCAACAATGTAATTATCATAATCAGCATACCATGGAGTAGTACGAGAAGCATTTATGACATTTAATTGTTCATCAGGAAAGCTATCATCAATAGGTAGTGGGTCATCAAGAACATTCTCTAGCCTAGACAAGTTGTCCGCAACGGGGTTCTCAGCTCCCTTTCTATCAATAATATGCAAATCAAATTCTTGTAGTAAGAGAACCCATCTAATAAGTCTAGGTTTAGCATCTTTCTTTTCCATAAGATATTTAATAGCAGCATGATCCGTGTGAATAGTTACTTTAGAATCAACAATATAAGGTCTGAACTTATCACAAGCAAATACAACTGCTAAGAATTCTTTTTCAGTAGTAGCATAATTCTTTGAGCATTTTCTAGAGTTTTACTAGCATATTTGATAACATTTAATTTCTTATCAACTCTTTGCCCTAGAACAACACCTACAACATAATCACTAGCATCACACATAATTTCAAAGGGTAAATTCCAATCAGGTGGCTGAACAATAGGTGCAGAGATCAATGCTTTCTTAAGTATCTCAAAAGCTTCTACACAATCATCATCAAAGACAAATGGTATATCTTTTTTTAATAAATTAGTCAGAGGCCGAGAAATTTTTGAGAAGTCCTTAATGAACCTCCTATAAAAACCGGCGTGACCAAGGAAACTTCTTATACCTTTGATGTCCTTGGGACATGGCATCTTCTCAATAGCATCAACTTTAGCTTTATCAACTTCAATACCTCTTTCAGAAACTTTATGCCCAAAGACAATACCTTCATTAACCATAAAGTGGCACTTTTCCCAATTCAAGACAAGATTAGTTTCTTCACATCTCTGCAAAACTCGATCAAGGTTGCTCAAGCAATCATCAAAAGAGGATCCATAAACGGAGAAATCGTCCATGAACACCTCACAAATCTTTTCACAAAAGTCAGAGAATATAGCCATCATGCATCTTTGAAAGGTAGCAGGTGCATTACATAAACCAAAAGGCATACGTATATAAGCAAAAGTACCGAAAGGGCAAGTAAAAGTGGTCTTTGATTGATCATCAGCTGACACAGGTATTTGAGAGAAACCAGAATGACCATCTAGAAAGCAAAAATGTGTATGTTTGGATAATCTTTCTAGCATTTGATCGATAAAAGGTAAGGGGTAATGATCCTTTTTAGTAGCCTTATTTAATTTGCGGAAATCAATTACCATCCTATAACCTGTAATAATTCTTTGCGGAATCAATTCATCTTTATCATTAGGAACGACAGTAATACCTCCCTTCTTAGGGACACAATGGACATGACTTACGCACTGACTATCAGCAACCGGATAAATTATACATGCCTCAAGGAGCTTTAGTATTTCCTTTCTTACCACTTCTTTCATCTTAGGATTCAGCCGTCATTGGTGATCACGAACTGGTTTGGCATCTTTCTCCAAATTTATTTTGTGTTGGCATAGAGTGGGACTAATGCCCTTAAGATCATCAAGAGTATATCCAATAGCAGCGTGGTGCTTCCTCAGAGTTTTCAATAATCTCTCTTCTTCATGCTCTGAAAGGTTAGCACTAATAATAACAGGATATATCTTTTTCTCATCGAGATAAGCATATTTAAGAGTATCAGGTAACAGTTTAAGCTCAAACTCGGGATCACCCTTGGGTGGAGGAGGATCCCCTAGGATTTCAACAGGCAAATTGTGTTTCAGGATGGGTTCCTGTTTAAAGAATACCTCATCTATTTCCCTTCTTTCATTCATAAACATATCATTTTCATGGTCTAGCAAATATTGTTCTAAAGGATCACTAGGAGGTACGGTAATAGAAGCAAGACCAATAATTTCATCTTTACTAGGCAATTCCTCTTCACGGTGTTGTCTACCAAATTTAGAAAAGTTAAACTCATGAGACATATGACCTAGACCAATTGTAACAACATCCTTTTCGCAATCTATCTTAGCATTAACTGTGTTCAAGAAGGGTTTACCAAAAATAATGGGACAAAAGCTATCTTGTGGGGAACCGAGAACAAGAAAATCAGCAGGATATTTAGTTTTCCCACACAAGACTTCAACATCTATAACAATTCCCATTGGTGAAATAGTATCTCTATTGGCAAGATTAATTGTGACATCAATATCTTCTAACTCAGTAGGTGCAATATCATGCATAATTTCTTTGTATAAGTCAATAGGTATTGCACTAGCACTAGCACCCATATCACATAAGCCATGATAACAATGATCTCCTATTTTAACAGAAATAACAGGCATGCCTACCACAGGTCTATGTTTTTCTTTAGCACAAGGTTTGGCAATTCTAGCAGTTTCATCACAGAAATGAATAACATGCCCATCAATATTATCAGACAAAAGTTCTTTAACAATAGCAATATTAGGTTCAACTTTAACTTGCTCAGGAGGTGTATAGGTTCTAATATTGCTTTTATGAACCACAGTTGAAGCTTTAGCATGATCTTTGATCCTAACAGGGAAAGGTGGTTTCTCAACATAAGCAGTAGGAACAATAGGATCATTATAAGTGATAGTCTTTTCTTCAACTTTAATAGGTGCAACTACTTTTAATTCTATGGGAGGATGATATTTAAACCACTTCTCCTTGGGGAGATCAACATAAGCAGCAAAATATTCACAGAAAGAAGCTACTATCTCAGAGTCAAGTCCATATTTAGTGCTAAATTTACGGAAAACATTGGTATCCATAAAAGATTTAACACAATCAAACTTAGGTGTCATACCTGACTCCTTACCTTCATCGAGTTCCCAATCTTCAGAGTTGCGTTTAATTCTTTCCAATCAATCCCATTTGAATTCAATAGTCTTCATCATAAAAGAGCCAGCACAAGAAGTATCGAGCATGGTGCGATTGTTATCAGAAAGCCGACCATAAAAACTTTGAATAATTATTTCTTTTGGAAGCTCATGATTGGGGCATGAATATAACATTGATTTAAGCCTCCCCCAAGCTTGAGCGATGCTTTCTCCTTCGCGAGGCAAAAAATTATATATATAATTGCAATCACGATGAACAAGATGCATAGGATAAAACTTCTGATGAAATTCCAATTTCAATCGTTTGTAGTTCCATGACCCCGTATCATCACATAGCCCATACCATGTCAATGCATCTCCCTTCAAAGATAAAGGGAAGACCTTCTTCTTAATAAGATCATTGGGACACCTGCAAGCTTAAATAATTCACAAACTTCATGCACATATATTAGGTGCTCATCAGGATGCTTTGTTCCGTCTCCTGCAAAAGGATTAGCTAGCAGTTTTTCTAACATACCCGAAGGAATTTCAAAGTAGACATTTTCATTTTCAGTAGGTTCAGTAGGTTGAGGAGCAACTCTTTGCTCTACTGGTCGGGGTGAAGATACCCCGAACAAGCCCCTCAGAGGATTACTTTCCATAGTAACAAGTGACAGTAAATTTCAGCACACTATATAAATTTTTCCTTACCAAATTCCACCTACCAAAGGCGCTTCACTCCCCGGCAACGGCGCCAGAAAAGACTCTCGATGACCCACAAGTATAGGGGATCTATCGTAGTCCTTTCGATAAGTAAGATTGTTGAACCCAACGAGGAGCAGAAGGAAATGATAAGCGGTTTTCCGCAAGGTATTCTCTGCAAGCACTGAAATTATAGGTAACAGATAGTTTTGTGATAAGATAATTGGTAACGAGCAACAAGTAACAAAAGTAAATAAAGTGCAGCAAGGTGGCCCAATCCTTTTTGTAGCAAAGGACAAGCCTGGACAAACTCTTATATAGAGAAAAGGGCTCTCGAGGACACATGGGAATTATCGTCAAGCTAGTTTTCATCACGTTCATATGATTCGCGTTCAGTACTTTGATAATTTGATATGTGGGTGGACCGGTGCTTGGGTGCTGTACTTACTTGGAAAAGCATCCCACTCATGATTAACCCCTATTGCAAGCATCCGCAACTACAAAAGAAGTATTAAGGTAAACCTAACCATAGCATGAAACATATGGATCCAAATCAGCCCCTTACGAAGCAACGCATAATCTAGGGTTTAAGCTTCTGTCACTCTAGCAACCCATCATCTACTTATTACTTCCCAATGCCTTCCTCTAGGCCCAAACAATGGTGAAGTGTCATGTAGTCGACGTTCACATAACACCACTAGAGGAGAGACAACATACATCTCATCAAAATATCGAACGAATACCAAATTCACATGACTACTAATAGCAAGACTTCTCCCATGTCCTCAGGAACAAACGTAACTACTCACAAAGCATATTCATGTTCATAATCAGAGGAGTATTAATATGCATATAGGATCTGAACATATGAGCTTCCACCAAATAAACCAACTAGCATCAACTACAAGGAGTAATCAACACTACTAGCAACCTACAGGTACCAATCCCAGACTTGGAGACAAGAATTGGATATAAGAGATGAACTAGGGTCTGAGAGGAGATGGTGCTTGTGAAGATGTTGATGGAGATTGCCCTCTCCCGATGAGAGGAGCGTTGGTGATGACGATGGTGATGATTTCCCCCTCCCGGAGGGAAGTGTCCCCAGCAGAACAGCTGTGCCGGAGCCCTAGATTGGTTCCGCCAAGGTTCCGCCTCGTGGCGGCGGAGTCTCGTCCCGAAAGCTTGCTTATGATTTTTCTTTGGACGAAAGACTTCATATAGCAGAAGATGGGCACCGGAGGGCCAACAGGGGGCCCACGAGGCAGGGGGGCGTGCCCAGGGGGTAGGGCGCGCCCCCACCCTCGTGGACAGGTGGAGGTCCCCCTGACGTGGATTCTTCTTCCAGTATTTTTTATTATTTCCAAAAATAACTTTCATGGAGTTTCAGGACTTTTGGAGTTGTGCAGAATAGGTCTCTAATATTTTCTCCTTTTCCAGCCCAGAATTCCAGCTGCCGGCATTCTCCCTCCTTATGTAAACCTTGTAAAATAAGAGAGAATAGGCATAAGTATTGTAACATAATGTGTAATAACAGCCCATAATGCAATAAATATCGATATAAAAGCATGATGCAAAATGGACGTATCAAGCTCTCAAGAGAAATTATTATCCAGAACTTTTATGCTCGGCTTTCTCGTAATGATCAAACCATGCTTGATACTTCTTGTGCCGGTTCTTTTATGAAGAAGACTATTGAATTCCGGTGGGATCTTTTAGAAAGAATTAAACGCAACTCTGAAGATTGGGAACTCGATGAAGGTAAAGAGTCAGGTATTAAACTTAAGTATGACTGTGTTAAATCTTTTATGCATACATATGCTTTTCAAAAGTTTAGCACTAAATATGGACTTGACTCTGAGATAGTAGCCTCCTTTTGTGAATCATTTGCTACTCATGTCACTACAAAAAAAAAAGACAGATCCGTGACATTTTGGGCCGAACGATTTTTTTCTGTCATGCTTATGACACTTCTATGATGATAATTGTGACAAAAAACCGGTATCATCATAGATGTGGTGGGCTCCTACTTCTATGACAAAAAATCATGACAGAAAATGGGCTTTTCGTCCTGGGCGGGCCGGAGATGAAGCTGCATGACATTCCTTGGGCCGTCCATGATGGGAAAAAATATGGTAGAAGCGAGGGCGCAAAAAATATTGGGGAGTTCCCGGTTACGGTGGGTGGTCGGGGGCCGAGCGATGTGCGTTTCTCTCGTACGTACGCGCGTGTGTGCGAGGCGTTGGGCTCTAACTAAACCCAAGCGAGGCGTTGGGCTCTAACTGAACCCGAGCGATTGCACTGCAGGCTACGCGTTACTGAACCCGAGCGATCGATCGATCCCTTACTGTTAACTGAACCCAAGTGATTCCTTCGCTACTGCTGCTAACTGAGGCCGATCGATGCTGCCTCTGGATGAACAATGTGCATTGTTGGGGGGTTTGGATGAACAGTTCCCGGTGGGGGGTTGGATGAACAGGACCCCGTGGCAGTAGAGGACGTTGCCGCTGGATGAACAGGACCCCGATCGATCGAGCCGGTGGATGATCAGGACCATGTGGAGGGCTGGATGAACAGGACCCCGTGGAGGGCTGGTTGAACAGTAGGCAGTGGAGGGCTGGTTGAACAGTAGCCGGTGGAGGGCTGGATGAACAGTAGCCCGTGGAGGGGTGGTTGAACAAGACCCCGTGGAGAGGGCTGGTTGAATAGTAGCCGGTGGAGGAGCGGTGGAGGCTGGATGAACAGTCGCAGGTGGAGGCTGGAGGAGGTCGACGGTGGATGAACAGTAGCCCGTGGAGGCAGTCGACGGTGGAGATGAACAATATCCCGTGGAGTCCCGTTTTGCGGTACACCACACCCCTCCCGATGAACAGGACCCCCGTTTCGACCGTAGTGCTCCAACACAAGTCCGTTTCCTCCGTTTTGCGGTATGCCACACCCCTCGCGATTAACATGACCCCGTTTCAACCGTAGGAGGTCTGTTTCCTCTGTTTTGTGGTACGCCAGACCCCTCCTGATGAACAGCATCCCGTTTCCACTGTGGCCGGTCGAATACAAGGCCGTTTCCTTCGTTCTGCGGTATGCCGGTCCTCCTTTCCATCAGCTGTTCCATCCAAGCCGGTTGGCTCCCGATGAACAGCACGCATTCCGTTGCCTCCCGATGAACACGACGCATTCCGTTGCCTCCCCATGAACACGACGACGACACAGTTTCTCCGTTCTGACCCAGCCATGTACACGAGCCCTGGCCGTACGTATGCGCGAGTAGGCATTCGAGACCCCACCCGTATGTATGTACGTGGCCGTATTTACTTTCTTGCACCCTGGCCACTGTACGTACATGTACATGCTACATGCGTGCCTCTACTACGACACGTGCACGCCTCTACTACGACACGTGCGCGCCTCTACATCGACCAGTATGTACGTACACGTTCGCGACTAGAATGACAACGCTACGCACGCTTCGACCAGGTGGGTCCTTACTGTCAGGCACTTCCTTCTGTGCGTAGATGTAGCTAGTGGGTCCCAGCAGTCAGGGGGAAACATTTTTTTCGTGAAATACGGTGGCCTGTCCGGTGGGTCCCTGCTGTCAGGTGGAGGAATAATTATTTTGCGCGTAATAAGGAGGCACTTCCTTGCTGCTGCCGTGGACCCAGCTGTCAGCCTCTCCACGTACAGTACTCTTTCGATGGAAGTTGTTCCTTGACCACGTTGACCACGTCGCGCCAAGAGCACTAGGGCGGTGGACGACGGCGAGGCCTAGGAAGGGGACGACGCGGAGCCGGGGAAGACGCGACAGTGGATGCCCATGCGGAGGGGAGTACGTGGGTTGACTGCTTCGGCTGCGGTGTGAGGCTGCTGTCGCTGGAGAATAACAAGAGGTGTGGGTGAGTATAGAGGGATGCCATGGCCAGCGGTGGCAGCACAGCCGGACACGGGAGGCAGGAGCAGGTGGCACGGCCGACGCTTGTTTGGGTGGCTGGAGCAAGAAGACCAGAGGTTGAAGAAGCACTACAGCCGTTGGATGGACATCGTACGGTCACCGGAGCTAGAATCGTTCATATTGACTAAGTTGACAAAGCCCTCCGTCCGCGTCAACTTAGTAGGCCCACAAGTCAGCCTCCCACTATGGTGGGTCCCAGCTAGCAGGGGGAGTATTCATTCTTTTTGTGCGTAATAAGGAGGCACTTCCTTGCGTGCGAAGATATAGCTGGTGGGTCCGAGCTGTCAGCGGTAGTATTCATTCTTTTTGGCGTAATAAGGACGCACTTCCTTGCGTGCGAAGATATAGCTGCTGGGTCGCAGCAGTCAGGGGGAGAAAACATTATTTTTAGGGTAAAAAGGATTCAGTTGCATGCATGCATCCATGGGTGTGGTGCGTCCCCACTGTCAGCCTCTCACGTACAGTCATCTTCCGATGACTCTCGTTTGTTGACCATGTTGACCACACCGTGCCGAGCACACCAAGGCCGGTGGACGACGGCGAGGCCCCAGACTGGAACGACCTGGAGATGGGGAAGCGCGGCAGTGGAGTCGCAGATGGAGAGGAGTGGGAAACTTGACTGGTTTGGCTGCGTGGCAGCATTGCCGCCCACGGGAGACAAGAGCAAGAACAAAGGTTGAAGAAGGAGCATGGCTATTGGATTAACATCCAACGGTCCAGCTGCTAGAATCATTTGTTGATTAAGTTGACAAAGCCCTGTGTACCCGTCCGCTTAGTAGGCCCACAAGTCAGCCACCAAATCTGACGGGTCCCAGCTGTCAACGGGAGGAATAGTTTTTTTCGTATAACAAGAAGGCACTTCCTTCCGTGCAAAGATACAGCCGGTGGGTCCCAGCTGTCAGGGGGAGGAAACATTTTTTTCAGCTTAATAAGGAGGAACTTTCCTTGCGTGCGACCATGGACCTCGTGGGTCCTAGCCGTCAGGCTCTCCACGTACATTCCTCTTCTGATGACTCTTGTTTGTTGACCACGCCGTGCAGAAAGCATGGGGGCGGTGGACGACGGCGAGGCCCTGGAAGGGAATGACCCGGAGATGGGAAGACGTGGCAGTGGAGTCGCAGATTGAGAGGAGTACAAGAGTTATAACTTGTTCTGGTGCGGCGTGGGGCTGCAGTCGGTGGAGAATAACAGGAGGTGTGGAGGGATAGCCTGGCCGACGGTGGGGTAGCGCTTCACAGCGATGCATGCTAAGCAGAGCCGCTAGCCGTCGGAGGCCGGACCAGGCGGTCCCAGCGACGCTGGAGGAAGAAGACGAGAGATTGAAGGTGCATGCCGGCCGTTGGATATAAATCCAATGGCTGTGGATGTCATAATCATTTGTTGACCAAGTTGACAACGCCCTGCGTATACTTCGACCTATTGTCCCACATGTCAGCCTGCAAAAATGTGGCATATATTTAACCCATATTTTCTAGAATGTACAGTCCATTTGCTAGGCTGGGTGAACAAATAATTTCGCGTCAATGCGGCCCATTTAATATTTTCTAAGAAATCCCAGCCCATTTGCACTTTCTTGAATACACGAATTAGCTGGGCTCGTTCTATATATAATGTTAGGTTAGAAGGAGCAATTAATATCAAAAAATAAACCGTTGCGTCACATTTTTTAATATAAAATTAACCAAATTAGCGACTTATTGCTCAAAATAAAAATGAGCGCGTTATTATTACATTGGTCCTTAAAATCTTCACAAGCTTTTGTACGCAATCACCAGGATTTTCCTACCTTTGAGTAAAAAACAATCAGGATTTCCCTAGCCAACTTCTGTTAAACATTTACTTTTATAAGTTAATAACATGTGGGATGTTTTTATAATGTATATATAAGTCTCTATAAAATATACAATAATAGTAATAATATAAATATATATAATGTGGTGAGAAGGGAAAACATAAATTGGACACAACATTATTATTCTTATATATAGATAAATAGAACAGAGATCTGCGTTTTATTAAGAAAATACATTGGGCTGCCGATCTTTAAGAAAAAGTAAAACCTACGCTCGGAGGCCCATAGGCCGGTATGGACCTCAAAAAATAAGTTGAAACCACTATCTCCATATGTCGTGGGCTACGCATACCTAGGCCTAGCTAATACTTGTTCGCCCTCTGAAAAAAATGATAGTACCAGCTAGATCCTCGAGCGAACTGGATTAAAGAGGGGGCTGGCGGCCCGACTGAAGAAGCACATCATACGTGATTTTTTTCTTCAGTGGATGGCTCTCGATGGCGTTTTTTACTTGCCTCTGCACCATACAACTTGTATTTTTAGCCTCCCGGTCCGTGGTGGACCAGCAACCCATTTGCTGGGCGGGCCAACCTACAGAAACCAGCACTCGAATTTTCATCAAGCCCCAAAAACAACGCAGTACTATGCTTTTGAGGCCGAAAACATTACAGCAGGGGTTGAGCGGGGGAGGGGGAAGACAGAGCAAAAATATTAAAAAGAGCTGATGGGCCGTTGCTACCCTAACAAAGCAGGTGCAATTCTTCTCGGGAAGAAGGTGTGCCGTTGACACCCACACGTCACAAATCCCACAATAGACATACTAACAAGTTCACACACAAGTACAACAGAACAGGTAAACATTCGTATCAAACTCAGGTTCACAGGACACGTTCATATTCATAGCCAACATTCACAATCAACAACTCAAAAAATTCATATGTACACAAGTTCAGCGTGTCTATGCATCCAAATGATTGATAGATCACACGACAATATTCATAGATAATTCACAAAAAGATTCAGATATACACATGTTCAGTATGTTTATGCAACCAAATGATTGAGATCACAGCCAATATCATCCATGGACGAACTTTAATTACCTAGGGTACAGACTGGTAAACGGTGTTCAGTCGGAGGTACTTCCTGCTAAAATTAATGCTTGTACGAGTAAACTTTCGAGTACATAAGAGGCAGCACAGACAATCTAAACTTTGCTTGTAGGTTTATCCTCAAATAGTGGCCTCGTGCCGAGGGAGGTTTGAGCAACTTGGCCACTACTTTCATCCAACTAGTTTACTGGCTCATCTTGGTCCTGTAGCTCGCCAAAATTCTACATTGCAGACAAGAAAGGAGGCGGTTGAGAAAATGAACCACCCAAATTTTTTGTGCAGCTCAACTGAAATGGAGCATCCCTGGCGTGCAGACTGATTAAGTGCCAGATGAATATACGCGTCAACGAACTTGTCTGGAATCTTTAGACTCCATGCCATACAGTTCGCTACCATATCTGCCGATAACCAAAAGGCACAAGTTGGGACCAAAGACTGGACTGCGTTTTTCTGGGCTATGCGCCAAGTAATATTTTTGGCGTTCACTCTTCTAATACTTGGAGTTTGACAACTGGTTGACTCCGGTTGATACTTGAATGAATATAGGCATTTCTTCTTGTCAACATCGATGCTTGTCTGAGTGAACTTTGGAGTACATAGCAGCAGCACAAGTACCTGTCCATCTGATCTTTTTGTGCAGTTCTACTGAAATCACCCAATGTAATGATTTGCCTACGAGTTTAGGCTCCAAGTTACTCCTTTATGAAATCAGCAAACAGTAGCACAATACCAAATTACCAATACATATGACAAGCACAATAATCAGGATAAAGACCAGTACCAACCTGTGTGAGGTAGCATATCAATTACTATTTCCTTTGAATGGAAGCCGAGATAAGTCAAGCGACTGACAACAAAGGAAGCAAGCAAGCCGAGATTAGCGACTGACAGGAAAGGAAGGAAGTTGTCGAGGCAATGAAGCACCCAAAGTTTTTGTGCAGTTCCACCAAAATCGAGCATCCGTGTTGGCACATATATTGAGAGAGTGAGATTACTATAATAGTGGGACTTGTTGATGAAACATACACTAACAAATAGAAGCACCCTCATTATCTTAATGGGTAAAGTTAGCAACATAGTAGTCTTGCTTAAAGAGAGGTATTAGTTTATTTAATTAGTGCCAATTAATTAGCTCAACACTCAAAGCATTGCCATGTATCATAGGTTGCAAAACTTTAACGTGCAAAGATAATGGAGTTTCTCATGACAGTAGCACGATAGAAAATAGAGATGATAGCAAACTAATATGGATGAAGGCCTTAGGCCGGTACCAACCTGAGCAAAAAAGCTTATTCATGTAGTCCCCAAGAGATGATAAAGCACTCACAGGAATCACTCAATAGTATATATTTTTGTGCACTTCAAATGTATGGTTGCAACCACTCTTGTTTACCAGTGCTGAGATTATATCGAAAGATTATCAAGAACTTCCATCAGAGTTAAAGCACTGGTTGGGATACTGTTCATTGTATTGTCTTGTGTAGTTCCACTAAAATGTATGATTGGCACAACATGATCCCTGTTTGCACAAGTTGGAACAAGGTGAAACCTTCATTAGCTTAGTGAGAAAGGATAGAAAGACATTAGCATATTACTCTAACAGTAGCATCAAATTCATCATGGACAATACGCAGAAGTGGAAGGGCTCCCTGGAGGATCGTCCCACATGTAAGGTAGACGTTGCTGGAGCCCTTGAATGGCCTCGACTGAGGCCTCGGCTTCAGAAATATCACCTGTGCACTGTTTATTCTTCTTCTATTTCCTCTTCATGCTCTATTTCTCTTTCTCCTCACCAGTTGGTGAAACCAAGTACATGATTGGCCTTCTATTTCAGAATTGGGTTTGTCAGTGAGGGAGTACAAGTGTACTAGTAAATAATAGCATTATTTTCTCATGGCAGTCTCAAAATAGAGATGAATACATGCATTAAATATCATTCTTACCTAAAGGAAGGTTATGGTGCCAATATGGATGATGAGGATTGGAACACAGATCTCCCTTTGTGCATATCCACCGAAATGAACCAACTGTTCCATTCTGACATTCCAGTTAGACAGCACAAAAGTCACTTCTTTTAAGAAGTGTTTTGTGTAGTGCACCAAAAGGTCACAACAGCAACCAGGTGAAATGGATATCCCTGTTTGCACAAATAGCTACAGAGGAAACAGTCAGAGTCTCAAACAATTACATGCAAAAACATTTGGCTAAACTTGTCATGGCTTATAAGTCATAACAGTGGTATAGCTTCATTTTACCAGGGGCATTAGATTAAGAACAGGTAACTATTTGGTATAAGGGCATGGGACAGTGGGTGCACCAGCAGTCCAGCACCATGTACCTAAACCGGGCATAAAGTGGTGATTCGGAGTTTGTTGCCTCGAGATACAAACATCCAAGAAACATATCTGGGTTGGTCCCATTTTTGTTCACTCTAGCCACATACTCCTATGTTTTCTTTGGAAATGGAGGCGTGCCCCCGGCCTCTACATCATAATGATGCATGCAGCCATCTTATGTGTGGATAGCAAATCTAGTCCTGGTCATACCATTGTGTACAACGTTTCCCCTATATTTTCCTTTTCGACCAAGAGACTGGTTGGATGACCAGACTGTACTACTTTCACCCCTATCCTTCCTGTTCGTACCAAGTCCGATGTACACACTAAATTCCCCCACCCCCACTTTATTTCTTGTTTGAACCAAGTACAAGATTCGACTCCATGAAGTAGCTTTACCTCTAACAATAGAAGAAGAAAAATATGTGTCGTTTGACCATCCGATCGAGAGGGGCTGAGAGGTAGAAAATGATGCACATGCAGCGACGTAGCAAGCTGGGGAAGTAGAGCTAGGGCAGTTATGAAGGAAGATATACCTGAAGGTCGGTGGGATGTGGATAGGTGGGCGGCAGGAGGCTGGATCCGCCCACACTAGGGCAACGACGAAGGGTTTGGAGGACCTCCCGCGCCGGCGCTCGGCCAGAGATAACGGTGCGGCCGGCAGTGGGTCTCCTCCCTCGCTGTTGGCGATGGCCTAAACGCTGCCCCTTCGCCCCTTCACCGGCGGAGGGGGATACGTCCGGATCTGTAACCAATGGTGAGGATAGAAAGACAGTGTTTTTCGAAGGGAGAAAGATAGTGTTACCACCGCTATCTTGTTTAGATCTGGAGAGGATGAGAGTGTGTGAATAGAGCAACCCTAGCAAGCAAGAGCGGAGGCTCCGGCCTATATATACGTAGTGGGGTAGTTTTCCTTTTTTCACTCCATCAAAACAATCGTTTAAAATTGTGTACATGCACGAACCAACCTGTGGTTGAGATGGTTACGTGGACAGTGGTATCCCCAACCCACCAGGGTTCAAATCCTAATGCTCGCATTATTCCTGGATTTATTTTAGGATTTCCGGCGATGCGCTTTCAGTGGGTGGAGACGTTCCCGTCGACGACGAGGCACGAGGGTATATGAGCGCTTGCATCTGTACTGATGCTCAAAAAAATTTGTGTACGTGCCAGGTCACCATTTTTTTGAGTTGTTGATTGTTTTTTGAGATAGCTACCCGCTTATTCCAAGTGGTGTTACGGTGTGCCAGGTCGCACTTTGTATCATTCAAGTCTGGTACAAGACCCTCCATTAAATGAACAACCACCTCCTCTTAAAATTTGTGAACAAGCCCACGGCTAAAATTATCGAAAACGTGGGCTGCCCCAACATGCATTATTATTTATATTTTCTATGTGGGAGTATCCTCAAAACAAAATGTGAGAGTACAATATTTATTGGGCCCCTTTGTAATTGGTGCTAAGTTTTGACTAAAGATTTAACTGACAAAATGTTAGTGCATGTTAACAAAAATTATATCGTTTGATTCATATTTGAACATAGTTTTCAATTATGTAATTTTTGTGACATGCATGAACATTTGGTTAGTTAAATTTATAGTCAAAATTTGGCAAGGTGCATTAAATCAACACATGCAAGTATCAAAAGAAGAGTCACGGCATGCATGCATGCGTTGTAATTAATGCATCGGTAAACGCAAATTATTGTAATATATTGAGTGCAGTGCTTTGATGTGTCGTGTCAACTCGTACAAGACCGAGAAGTTTGATTACTACAACGCCCTCTCGCCTTAACCGCACCTACCTTTGGCTGCATGACAGGTGGGCCACCCACCTATTGGGCCCACCTGTCATACACGCAAAGGTAGGAGCATTAAGTCAATGAAGCTGCGTCCCTCCCTCGCTCATGAGCGTGGTGGCTGGCAGGACTAGGAGAAGCTTTCGTTCGCTACACGCTCTCCCTCCCACACGCGGTGGACATGCAGCAATTCAATCGGTGTCAGATGGCCAGAAGCATACTGTAGTACTCCTCCACTGCAGTAGTACTCCATCATTGTTCGACTTCCCGAAGAGGCGAAGAGCCAAGCGCAGCCCGGACGCTCGTGTGGCAGTTTCATGTGTAGAGTAGTATAGGATAGCGTGTACCGTGCCTGTAAGCTTAAAATCATTGGGGTCGGCTCCATGTTTTTTTATTAAAATAATCTTCTGGCCCTACCTGTCATCATGGTGATTGTAGTTTGCACACTCATCTGGTCAAGACAGGAATATATATTTTAATTTGTGGCGGGGTAAATGTTAGAGGTTGCAGAAAATATAGAGTATACAACAAGCTATCCCTCCCGCACGCGGTGGACGGACATGCATCAGTGGATTCGATACTGTAGAAGTATTAGTAACATCATTGTTCGTCTTCTCGAAGAGGCGAAGAGCCAAGCGCAACCCAAACGTGGCAGTTGCGAACGCTCGCCACAGTGTGTTTGGTTGCATTATCATCTCAGCATAGTTGTTCCCTCTTCGTGCATGATCATCCCAGCACCCCTCTTCATGCATGCTCTTCTCATGCATGCTCCTAGTGTATTTGTGTTAAGCTAGTGTGGACTCATGCACCCTTCATACACCCTACCAAACATCAAAGCATCAAAGCATATGACAAAGCATTCGGGCCCGCGTGCATTCCACCAAATCACAGCGAGGTGCTATAGTCGAGACTCACCGGTCACCTCGGTGTGGCCGTCATGACCCATCATATCACAAAACCCACACCTTTACCAGTAGTGGTAAAGTGGCCTCGAAGTGGCCTTGAAGTTGACTGGACGAAGCAACCATCATTTCACTGGAACGCTCGTTGAAGCCCTTTCTCCCCTTTCTTGAAGAAAACCTCACTCCAGGCTACTCACTTCTGCCAATTTTCTTCTGTACTAACGAAGGAAAGGTGGGCGAATCACTTATGCTACTATATTTTCATTCCAAGAATCTTCTTTTTGCGAAGCACCGACCGATCCTCACAGCCTATTCTTTTCCCGTTTTCATTGCGATTGTGGTTTCCTTTCGATTGCTTTTTGTTTGTCAGTTCATTGATGGATCCTGGAGCAGTAGGCAAAGAGTTGTCGGCGGACAACCCACTGGAGACAGCGCTCTCCAGGAAGCGAGCACCGACCAACGAGTTGACCATGTTGGCGGGCCAACCCATGGAGACGAAGAACTCCAAGAAACAAGCACTGGCCAAAGACTTGACGACGTTGGCGGACGAACTCCTCAAGGAAAGTTGGAAGAACAGCAAGGGCCCCACCGTGCCTACCCCAGAAACTCTAATGGCCACCTATGCGAGGCTCAAGGCCGAGTTTGAGGAGATAATCGCCGTTGAGAAGCCGTATTCCCCTGGCAAGGTGATGGCCCCCATCGAGGACGAGGAGATGGCCCTCGGAGGGATGGGATCCCCCGGTGAGCTGCACAAGGTAAAAAATAATGGCTTACCATAGTTGTGGTTTTTGATTATTTGCAATGTGCTTGCTAATATGTTAGGGTTGTGCAAGTGCCGGTGGACGTCCTTGATGATCCCGATGTCGCGGCCCGTCCTGTGGACAACGCCCCAGAGATCGTTTTCGATGTCGCGGTCCGTCCTGTTGACATCGCCCCGGAGATCGATTCCGATGCCGCTGTCCATCCTGTGGACATCGCCCCAGAGATCGATTCCGATGTCGCGGTGGACTTCGCCCCAGAGATCGATTCCCATGCCACTGTCCGTGCTGTGCTCATTGCCCGAGAGATTGATGACAAGAAATAGTTGGTCGCGCTAATCCTTCAGGGTAGTTTGCATTGTGTTTAATTACCAGAACAACGCGTGTTACCAAACCATCTTAGGGCTAGTGCATTGTCTTGTGTGGGCGGTACTTGCTACTTTTGTTTGATAGTGAATCATGCGAACCCTCTCTGAGTTGTGGAAACAAATGTATCCTCACCAGCTTTTGATGTAATATATGGCATGCTTAGATGTAAGTTTGAACTATTTATCATATTAGCAGGGGCTTGTTTGATGATTCTTGGTGTTAGTAGGCTAGCTATTGTGCGAGCTATAGTACTTGCAAAACACTCACCGAAGAGAAACGTTGGGGCTGATGAGCTCGTGGTACGCTTATACTGATCCGTCGTCGATCGACCAATAGCCCAAGCTCCTAAAATTGTAGGCTTAGCGATCGATCAGACAATAGTCGACACGGATACATTCAGGCCTCATTTGGTTCATAGGGTAGGAAAATCGTAGCAAATGTATAGAGATGTACAACACAAAATCATAGCAGTACAGAGACGCACTCCCTCCGTTCCAAAATAGATGACTTGTACTACTAACTTTGAAAAGGAGGGAGTACAAATCCAAGGCGGGCTAGTTTGGCCTAGTGGGTTTCAGTGATATGACGTGGTACAATGCCGTCCAGTCTTCGCGTGTTGTAGTAGTAGTGCGGGTACAGTAAGTTTTCTTGAAGAAGCAGAATTCAACGAAGTCATGACGGTTCCTTCGTCCGACCAACTTACAGTGGGAAAGGTTGGGCCTGCGCTACAACCTGGGTGGACCAGGATAATTTTGTGCATGGCAGGTGGACCAAGATGGTCGATGTCCCACATGTCGGCGAATGAAAGTATTCTTTCCGATATAGTGGACGAGCAACGAGTATTCATTGTTTATTTTTGATGAAAGCTATTGTCTCCACTGTTACGACAAAGGAGTGTGAAACACGGCAGCCCAGTGAACTTGGCATGTGCACCACTCCCTCCTTCCTCATGTAATACTACCATAGTGTTGACTATAAGGTTACAAATTTTTCTCACGTTCTCTCTATCTATTTCCTCTCAAATGTTTTTACCTTTCTTTTTTAGACACAATTGTTTTTTATGCCTCTTTTTTATAGAATTAGCTTTTTATACCTAGGAGCACGTGTAGAGACGGGCTCCTGCAGATCCCACTCCTTGACTTTGTCAATGCCTCTCTCTGCTCCACATAAGCGGGCTTAGGGCATGTACAATGGTTCTATTGTAGGGATGCCACATAGGATAAATGATGAGGTGGAGGAAAGAGAAATCATAAGAAAAGGCTTGTCTTCTCTTATTTAAGAAAAGACAAGAGATGATCTCTTAGCACAATATGTTTCACCATGTTTTTAGGAATAACTATTTATTGAAGATAACGCTAAGAGATGATCCATTGTACACATGTTTTTTTGTCATCTCTAAATTACATGCAAGACTTATGATAAGACTATCTTATCAACCATTGTACATGCCCTTATAGCCCAGAATTTTACTAGTACTACTTGCTATGAATGCGGGCAGCTGGCGTCTGAGGGGGGAGCATGCGCGGGGAGGTGGTGGGG